>NW_004524858.1:355921-364263 GCF_000260255.1 Octodon degus
CCAGATAATGCGCCCCTCGGCCGCACACATGGAGCCCGGCGCCGGCGTCACCGCCCGGGACATGCGCACCAGGTCAGCGCGCCCGGCCCGCGGCCCCCAAAACACCGGGGAGCTCTTAAAGGCGACGCCGCCCGCCCGCGCCCGGCTGGGCGGGGCCCGGCTGCCTGGGGCGGGGCCTGAGCAGCGGGGCGGGGCCTTGCGGGCGGGGCTTCGGGTGTGGTAGGCAGGCCTGAGTTGTTGGGCGGGGCTTGGTGTGCCGGCTCCGCCCCTCCTGCACGCGCTCCCACGCGTTGCGGCGCTGAGCTTCCCACGCGGCTAGAGGAGGCGCCTCCTCGCGGAGTCCCGAACCTACCACAGGTCGAGGGTCGGCGCCGGCTCTGGGCCACAGGGCCGGGCTGCCGCGCCCAGGGCTGATTCATGATGACCTCGCCAGGGGCCGCCGGCAGCCCCTCCCGCCGCGCGGCTGCCACCGGTGGTCGCCATGCGGGAGCCCTGCCAGGAACCTGGGACTCGAGGCCCTGCAGGGTGCGACGGAGCTCGGCAAGACGATGGCCTGCCTGGCGCGGTAAGGAGGGCTCCAAAGAGCGACCTGACGATCTGACCCGTCCTTAGGAGCAGGTAAACCTGCACCTTTCCCACCAAAATCCGGGAGGTGAGATGGCCTAACATAAAAGGCACGGGCTTCGGAGAAGTTAAACACTGGGAGCAAAAACAGTTTCAACAGGGAAAATAAACACAAAGTTCACAGACGATCTAGAATTACAAAAACAGTTGAGGCTCTTTCCATGTTCTTTTTCCAACGGTAAGAGTGTGCTGTGAGACAACAGGCCTCTTAAGAGCAGTGCCTTGATATTTTTAAGAATGATCGAATGATTCATTGATTGACTTGGTACAGGGTCTTGCTACACCGCTCGGTCTCATAGTGATTCTCCAGTCTCAGCCTCTCTGGTGTTGAACAGGCATGAACCACCACACCTGGTTGCGGTGGCTGGCAAGGCACAGGGTAGGTGCAGCACGCGTACCAGGGATTGAACCTGGATCCTTGGCGCTTGCCAAGCAAGCGTTTAGAGGCCAAGCTAGCTACCCGGAGCAGTGACTTGATTTTTTTATTACACATCCTAATATGTACATATATGAAACAAAAGTTCCACCACACTGAAGGTGGGTGTGAGGATGCACACCTTTCATTCCAGGGGCTGGAAGCAGAACAATCGAGTTTCAGCACATCCTGGGCACCTTAGGCCCTATCTCAAAGGAAAATGATAAAAGGGAGTGGACTTGCAGTTTGATCCAAAGGCCCTATCACCAGTTCTACAAAAAGAAACAATTTCACCATATTACTTGCAACATATGCTAGTATTTCATATTGTAGTTTATTTGAAAAAGGAGCATCAATGTAATTCTTACGCATGATTTAGTACTCACCCCAACCTGAGAAACAGTTCACATAGAACAAGTTTTACAAATGTTTTTCTTATATGGCCCCTCCTAAATGGGAAATTCCACACATAATGGGCAACTTTTTTTTTTTTTTTTTTTTTTTTTTTTTTTTTTTTTTTTTTTTTTTTTGTAGAACCAGGGATTGAACTCAGGCCCTGTGCTTGCCAGGGAAGCACTTATTCTACTGAGCCATCTCCCTGGCTCCTACTTTTTATCACTGATTCTAACGCACACACAAAATCACCCAACTTCCTAATGCAACATCAGAACAGCATTCCTCAACCTAAAAACAATACAAAATAAAAACAGCACACCTTTAATTACTGGACACAATTTTGTTACAATTTGCTTTGCTTTGCTACAAAGAAATTCAAATGTTCATGGGCTGGCCCAGGCTTAGGCAGACTCAGGGCCCAGGGTTCAATCCCAGCTTGCCACAGCTCCACCCCTGGGTGCACTAAAATGGTGATTGAGACTGGGCGTGGTGGCATGTGCCTGTAATCCCAGTGCTTGGGAGGCTGAAAACAAGAGAATCACTAGGTGTTGGATCGGTGTAGTGAGAACCTGTAGATCCTGTACTAAATACATTAAAACAAAAAAAGAAAGAAAGAAATTCAAATGTTCAAATTCAAACCCAGAAACATTTTGATTCTCAAACAAGTGAGTTGACATAGGAATTCAGAAGTTCCCTGGGCTCTACTCCCATGTGCAAGGATAAGGGCAAATAAGCGGGATTCTGGCTGTCATGTGGCAAGTGTGTGGTATTTGTTTTTTGTTTTTTTCAACCAGGGATTGAACTCAGGACCTTGCACTTGCTAGGCAAGCACTTATCCTACTGAGCTATCTGCCCAACAGGTGTGTATTTTAAGAACTGCTTCATGCCAAGATAATTAGGTAATGTAAAACATGACCTTGAAGCCCTTGCCCAAGTCTTCATTAATGCCAGCTTAATGAACTTCAAACAGCAAAGTGTGGCCAGGTGGGAGACCTGCGCCTAGATAAATGCAAAGATTCAGGGTCTGAGCTGCCAAGTCCTGTGTGAGTCACCAAGATGACAAACCACCCTGTTTTGGAGCCCCATCAGCTATGACATATTAATGCCACACCCCTATAACTGAGGTGTGCATGGGTGGCAGGTGGGTTGCTCAGGAGCTGGTGCCAACTCCCACCAGGGGGGAGAGTGTGGTAACACAGCCACTGGGTTCATTTCTGTGATAGGAAGACAGGACCAGGGGTGCAGAGGAAGGACAAAGTGACAGAGAACCCACACCTGGGATTCCTGCTTAGATTTAGCTGCTTGGATTTTTAAAAAATGCCTAGTACGGGGTGCCACAGAGAGAGCTCAGCTGCTGATTATGAAATGTGATGAAATCATCTGCAGACGCTATTCCTATGCTGGAGGGGGCAACGCAGGTTAGAACTGAGTTTCTTAGTTTTCCTTTTGCCCTAAGATCAAACTGCTAATACACAAAGACTGGGGTGTACCTCAGTGTTAGAGCACTGGCCTGGGTTTGGTCCCCACCTGAAATAAAAACACCTACACTCTCCCTATTTAAACTAAATTTTTTTCCAAATTCATCTTAAACTTTGTATCATTCTCAGACCAAATCCCAGCTAATAGCCAGGCCTCATTAGACCCTAACCACTGCAAAAACAGTATCTTTCAGATGAACTCAGGTAAACTTTAAAATACCATGCCTTTTCCTGTGTACAAACAAAGGGCTGAAGAAAGTAGACCAAATACCATGTTCTTGTCTCCTCTTGCAGAAGACTGGCCCAAGGCTCCTCAGTAGTCCAGAACTAAAAAGGAGTAGCATTGCCTACTGAATGTTCAATGCATTACACTTTTTCCTTTTTGAGGCAGGGAAGGAAAAAAAAAACCTGGGACCCTCCTGTCTCAGCCTCCCTAGCTGGGGTTATTATTGGTATATGCTTTTTGATACACAGTAATTACATTCCCAGTGGGGGATTTCTTCTTTTGGAGAGCCTCTTGGAACCCAAGTAGTAGCCAGCATCCCTGACAGGAGTAATCTCAAATTTGGTTAAAGCCTACATGACTAAGGGCTGCTTTGCCTGTGAAGCTCAGCAAGTATCTTGATTGTTCATCTTGTGTTCTTCAGAGGACAAAGAGCTAGAGTTGACATTTTTTTATTTACTTGTGCAGTACTGGGGACACAACCAAGGGCTTCACCTGTACCAAGCAGGCACTGTGCTCACTGAGCTCACAGCAGCCCTGAGGCCTGAAGGTGCAAGGATATCGGCAAAAAGGTAACAGCCACAAAAGTGTTCCAGAGCCCGCCCCAGAGACAGGACAGGACAGCCTTTCCTCCCTGATTCTTCTACACGCTCAAGTCTTGTACTGGTGACCACACTGAGGGGAACTCTATTGCTGAGCTTCGTTCACAGCCCTCTTCAATTTTTTATTTTGAGATAAGAGTCTTACTAAGTTGTCCAGTGGGGCTTGAATTTACGATCCTCCTGTCTCAGCCTCCTGCACTGCTGGGATTACAGGCGTAGGCCTCTGTGCTGCTTATGAACAAATTCTCTGCATTGCAGTCACTCTCTTTTGAGCCCCAGCTTCTGGAGTATGTGCCTGCAGGTTCCTGTGCCTGTAAAGCCCTTGGGATGTGTGGTCTCTTAAGATATTTTGATTGGGCCAGTGTTTATCATGTTAAGGCATCTTAAATTTTGCCCACCAAAAAGTTCCTGGAAATTGTCTCATAAAAAAAGTACAATAAACTGAGTATGAACACCTGTAATTCCAGCAGCTGGGAAGCTGAGGCAAGAGGATCACCAAGAGTTTCAGGCCGGGCTGGTGAGATGGCTCAGTGGTCTAAAGCACCTACTTAGAACAAGCTTAGCAAAGCACAGGGACCGCGGTTCAATCCCCCAGCACCACATGCCAGCCAGCCCCGCCCTGGGCTGAGCTGGCCACACACACACAAAAAAAATAAATTAATTAAAAAAAAAAAAAAGTTTCAGGCTACTATATAGTTTGGGCTACATAGAGAGGTGTGCAGCCTAGGTCCTGCCTCATCCCCATCCTCCAAATAGCCAGGTATGGTGCTATATGCCTCTAATCCCCACACTTTGGGAGGCTAAGGCAGGAGGACCTCAAATTTAAACCCACCCAAGACAACTTAAACCCTGTCTCAAAATGGAGAGGGGTGTTCTAGCTTAGACCCTGTGTCCCTGTGTTTGAAGCCCCTGTGTTTAATCCCCAATACAAATAAAGGCTCAATCCATAGTACTGAGGGATTGAATTTAGGACTTCGGGCATGCCAGGCAAGCACTCACCACTAAACTACATCCCAGCTCTACTGTCTTGAGGCAGTCTTGCCAATATCCCAGACTGGCCTCAACCTTCCACTCTCCCATCTAAGCCTCCGGAGTGCTGGGATTACACAGGCACACCATGTTTGACTTTGCTTTCCATACCTTGAATTTCAAAATTCTCAAACCTAAAATTGTTGTCACTGAACATTATTCCCACAGTCTCTTAATTGCATTGTTTTAAAGGTATTTATTTCACTCCAAATACAAGCTCACAGTGAGATTACAAGGCATTGATTGGGAAAGCAGAGAAAAAGATTAATTTAGATGTGAATTTTATTTTCTTAATACTTTGATAGGGGCTGGGGAGATGGCTCAGTGGAATAAGTGCTTCCCTGGCAAGTGCAAGGGCCTGAGTTCAATCCCCGGTTCTGAAAAAAACTTTGATGGCTTTAATGTTTTCAAGGACCAGAAAATAGCAAAAAAAATACTTATTACAGCAATGTTTTATGAAAAATGCAATACTGCCAGTATATTACAGCTGCTACACGTGTAACTTTTAATTCACAACACTTTCACACTGAGTTCATGGGCAACAAGCCTTTTATCAGTGTCACTGCCCTGTAAGGCATAGGAGCATCTGACCTAGCATGCCCGGGGCCCTGGGCTCAACAGCAGGAACTACACATGCACACACACACCCCCGTTGGTCCTGAAGCACCACCCTCTAACGTGGCCCACTTTGTCAACATGTGCCTGTTTTGTCTTAAATGTCGCTGGTAACCACAATTCCAATTCCAGAGAGCGTCTGGGCAGCGCTGGAGTGTGGAGCTCAGCCCCGCCTGCAGCTAGGCACATTCTGTTCAGAGCCAGTCTCTGGGTGGCCCTGACAAGGCCCTGCTGTTACAGGGCTGGGCACAGCCACTTCCCTAAAGGGTTAAGCACAAACTGCTCAGAAGTCTTGTGAACCGGAAGTGCATCTCCCACAGTCTCCATCTGCCTGTGTCACTAGTTGGCAAGAAATATCTCTTTTGTGTCTACGTATGATTTACAAAAAACATCCCTACCTAATTTAGACCAATGGTAAGTCTTTGAGAAGTTAGTAAATGAACTGTGTTTTCTATCAATTAATTAAAGAAATAGAAGGAAGATTTAAAATCTACTGAAAGAAAACTACCTGCCAGCCCTTTGTTTAATTTGGGGGAGGGAGACTTTTTTGGGGGAGTATCTTCCTTATTTTTTTGGTACTAGGGATTTGGTACCAGGGCCTTTTTCACTAAACTACAAGCCCAGTCTGTTTATTTTTATGTATTTTGGGGGATGGGGGGATGGCCTCTAAATCACTGAATTGGCCAGGCTGAGCTCAGTCTTGAAGTTATCCTGCCTCAGCCTCCCACAGTGCTGGATTTCAGGCATGCACCACAATACCCAGCTTCATCTTCCCATTTTATGTCTAAAGAACAGCCTATTCAAACCTGCTCAGTAATGAAAAAGTATTACGTTGTCTGCCTGTCCGCTAATAAATAGTCTTGCTGTATACACGAAGGAAAACATGTTTTAAAAGCTTGGTATCCAGTTCACATCCCACTTCTCATTTGTTAAATAGCAAATCTTCCAACTTGACATATTTTTTTTTGGTGTGTGTACTAAAAATCGAATTCAGAGGGCCAGCCAAATACTTAAGCAGATTAAAGCACCTGCAAGCAGGCGCAGGGGCCAGGGCTTCGATCCCCGGACCTGCCATGCTGGCCCCTGCATCCTGAGATGGCAGTTGAGACTGGGATTGAGATTGGGCATGGTGGCAGGCCTATAATCCCAGCTCTTGGGAGGATGTAAACAGGTAGATCACTACAAGTCCGATCTAGTAGTGAGACCCTGAACACCCTGAAGACCCTTCCCTAAAATACAAAAAAAAAAAAAAAAAAAAAAATCAAACTCAGGACCTGTATTTGCCAAGAAGGCGCTGTGCCCCTGAGTTATATCCTCAGGTCTTGAAATAATCTGAAAGGGAGAAACACATTCCTCCCCATAAAATTTAAAAAAAAAAAAACCCTTCTCAAATTGGACATGTAAGACTGGGCATGGTGGCACACCCCTGCAATCCCAGCGGTTGAGAGGCTGAAAACAGGAGGATCATATGAGTATGATCTAAGTAGTGAGACCCTGTAGGTCCTGGACTAAATGCACACACTCAAATTGGGCATGTAGCAGACACTTGTAATCCTGGCACTAGGGAGCCTGAGGCAGGAGGATCACTGAGAATCCAAGTCCAGTCTAAGCTACAAAGTTCAAGGCCAGCCTGGTCTGCATAAGGAGACCCTGTCTCAAAAAACTTAAAAAACAAAACAAAACTCGTGGGCTGGGGAGGCGGCTCAGTGGAATAATAGCTTCCCTGGCAAGTGCAAGGGCCTGAGTTCAATCCCCGGTTCCGCCAAAAAAAAAAAAAAAAAAAATTAAAAATAAGCCCTTCTAAATTTTTTTTCTGATAGGATGGGTAACACCTCCCCCAGAGAGGTGGAGGTTCTTTCCTGTTCTCCCTCAGGTTTGAACAGACATGTCCTCTCCCACACATAATCAGGTTTATCTCTTACTATCTCCAGTTTGGGAAGTAACATCTCCACTTCTTTGGGTTTCATTGTTGTTGTTGTTGTTTTGGGGGTTGGTTTTTTGAGACAGGGTTTCACTAGGCAGTCTAGAATGACCTGAATTCAGTATGTAGCAGAGGCTGGCCTCAAACTCACCAAGATCCTCCTGCCTCAACCTCCCAAGTAAGGCTGAGGCAGGAGGATCCCAAGTTCAAGCCCAGTGAGGGCAACTTACTGAGACTTTGTCTCAAAATAAAAATACAATAGTAAATTGAAAAAGAGTGGGGCCAGGAAGGTAGCTCAGCAACACAGTGAGGCCCTGAGTTCAATTCCTGGTACCACCACCCCCTGAAAAAGGGATTAGGGATGTAGCTAAGAAAGTAAGTCCTAGGGGCTGGGGAGATAGCTCAGTGGAATAAGCGCTTGCCTGGCAAGCGCAGGGACCAGAGTTCAATCCCCAGTTCTGAAAAAAAAAAGAAAGAAAGAAAGTCCTGTGGGGCTGGGGAGATATTCAGTGGAATAAGCGCTTCCCTGGCTAGCACAAGGGTCTGAGTTCAATCCCGACTCCACCAAAAAAAAAAAAAAAAAGTCCTGGATTCAGCTCATCAATCTATAGTGCCTGCTTAAGCAAGCGTAAGCAAAGTGCAGGGAACACAGTTACGTCCCCTGGGCCCTAGGGCAGGCTGAGCCAGCCAGAGAAAGAAAGAAAAAGTCCTGCATTCAAATTTTAGTGCTGCCACCACCCCACCCCATCCCCACCCTCCAACCCCCACCCCACTTGCTGAGATGGCAATTGAGACTGGCCGTGGTGGCGCACCTGTAATCCCAGCACTCGGGAGGCTGTAAAAACAGGAGGATCACTACAAGTCCAATCTATGCTGTGAGATGCTGTGAGACCCTGTATACCCTGTATACCGTGTCCTAAATACAAAAAGAAAAAGAAATAAGGAGATGTAACAAATTAAGTATTAGCTGTTGGGCTGGAGAGATGGCTCAGTGGTCTAAAGCACGTACTTAGAACAAGCTTAGCAAAGCACAGGGACC
>NW_004524858.1:364363-379857 GCF_000260255.1 Octodon degus
CTCAGTGGTCTAAAGCACGTACTTAGAACAAGCTTAGCAAAGCACAGGGACCACGGTTCAATCCCCCAGCACCACATGCCAGCCAGCCCCGCCCCTAGGTGGGCTGAGCTGGCCACACACATACACACACACACACACACAAATAAATAAATAAATAATTTTTTTTAAAAAAAGTATTAGCTGTTCCTTTCCATAGGCCAGCAGAAATGCACAGTACAGTTGTCCAAACTATCCTGCTTCAAATTTTAGTGCTGCAAAGAAAATTAAAAAGTAACTTTGGATTTTTCTTGCCATAAAGCTCCCAGAGAAAGATAAGCTGCTTGGGTCAAGGGCACACACATGGCTGCTTCCCACTGAGTTCTAAATTCAGCGCCCTCACAAGTGTGCTCCCAGGATGCTGCCTGACAGACACCTCCCCACAACCCCTGTGGGGCAGCTGCGGCACTCTGCAAGTAGCCTACCACTGCCATGCCTGGCTGCACCTGACCTGAGCAAGAGAAACAAGCCTTTCTGTGGTCCTTCCAAGTGCACCCTCCCCAGCTCTACTCCCATGGGGGGTCTGACGTTGAGCTTTCTCCCCTGGGCTCTGGCTCCAGCAGGATGCCCTGGGGTCCACATGGCAAGAGTGCGGAGTACCTGCCCGTGACCTGCCCCAGCACAGACCACCTAGCTCCTGGGCAGGATCAGCTGCCACAGAGAACTGTCCAAAGGTTAGTGTCAACCTCAAGAGGCACAGATAGCCTTGGTATGGGTCTGGAGCGACTACCTTTACCAGGTAGCCTGCTCACTTGCTGTGTGCGGTACATCCCGTGCCTAGGATTAGGCCACTTACAGCTAGGCCCCTTTCCTGAGGTCACAGGCCAGCAGGAAGGGAGTCTGAAGAGTTAAGGATGTACCCGGCATGTTCTCTATTGGAGCTAGACTCCAATCTGAGGCTTTCTGGCTCTAACACTTCCACTGCACACAGGCCTTCCACAGTACTTCCAAGACAGACAGACATGAGTAATGGACAAGCATTCTTCCAGCACAGTCTCTTACTGCAGACCTGTGTACTGCCCGCTTCTCAGGATTCTTTCTTATTAGTGTGTGTTTGCGATACACAATGATTACATTCATCCTAAGGAACTGGTACAAATCCATATCATCTTGGGATGATTTTTACTTCCCCTCCCCAAGTCCCCTTCCCATCTCTACAAAGTCAACCTCCCTGTTTCCAACCTCCCCGTTTCTAGTATCTCTCTTTATTTTGTCCTGTTTGAGAGTTTCACTGTGGAGTTTAGGCTGGCCCTGAACTCACAACAGTCCTCCTGCCTCAGCCTCCTGAGTGCTGGGATAATAGGCCATCATGCCCAGCCTAGATCTCTCTTTCACTGTGCTTTTTAAAAGATTTCTATCCTGAGCTTAGTATGCACCTCCAGGACAGTCTCAGGTGCTGGCTTGCTCCCAAGGGCAACACAGTGATAATGGGGCAGGAGCTGTCCAGTGGGCACACTGGCCAACAGGCCCTGTGTTTGTGTTGAGTGTCAGCTGAGGCCCCAGAGCGGCCAAGTAGTGGGGGGGAGGTGGAGCCCTGATGAAGCAGCTTACCATGGAAAAGGGGACCTCCAGCATGTTCTCTATGCTCATAAAGGGCCCAAGAACTCAGACTGCAAGGAGACAGAACAGGAAGTAAAGAGGGAACAAGCATCCATTTCCCAAGGGCAGCAGGAGCCCAGAGGTGGGAGCTAGTCACATGCACAGCTGCCTCACCCGCCCACACCCACTTCCGGCCTGGCCCTGCCTCTCCACCTCCAGAGTTGAGTACTTGATGTGGCCATACACTACCAGAAAAGTCCTTGTGACTCCTTCCCTGTGCCACTGGGCCCTAAACCAAAACCTAGCCTGGGTCTCTGGCCCCGCCCTTCACAGATGAGCATACTTAAGTGCTTGTCAAATAATTGACCTGTGTGGGTCCACATCAGCCTTGCCCCAGTATAGGAAAATCAAAATGACACCCAGGAGAAGAGTGAGTGCTGGTCAGAGGGGACACCCAAGCACTGAGAAGCTGCTGATACCTGACTTTTCCTGTGTGAGCCAAGCAACAAGGACCTGAACTTGTCTGAATTTTTTCTTTTTTAAAAATTTCAATCAGAGGGACTGGGAAGATGGCTCAGCAAGCGCAAGGGCCTGAGTTCAATCCCCAGTTCTGCCAAAAAAAAAAAAAAAATTTCAATCAGCAGTGCCTGTGAGATACTAAGCACCTGCTTTGGCAAGCACAAGGGCCAGGTTTCAACCCCTGTTACCACATGCAGCCCCACCCCCGGGCACACAGAGCCAGCCACCAAGTCCAGGGGTGGTGGCACATACCTATAATCCCAGCACGAATTTCAGGGGAGGCTGAAAACAGGAGGATCACTACGAGTGTGAGCTGTGTGGTGAGACCCTGTACCAAATACATAAATGAAAAAATAAAATAAAAATTTCATTCAGACAAACCAGGCATGCTGGCATGTGCCTGTAATCCCAGCTACCTAGAAGACCAAGGCAAGAGGATAGCTAGTTCAAGCCCCTACCACACCAGGCTGTGTCTCAGCCAGTGTTTGTCTGGCATGTGTGAACCCCTGGATTCAATCCCCAGTACCAGGGGGAAGCATCGCAAACAAGAGGGGAAGCACTTTCAGGCCATTTCTTTCCATAATATGCACTACCATTAAGAAATGCCTGAGGGGGCTGGTGAGATGGGGGCCAGGGAGATGGCTCAGTGGAATAAGCGCTTCCCTGGCAAGCGCAAGGGTCTGAGTTCAATCCCCGGTTCCGGAAAAAAAAAAAAATGCCTGGGGCCCAGGAGATGGCTCAGTAGAATAAGTGCTTGCTTGGCAAATGCAAGAGCCTGAGTTCAATCCCTGGTTCCGCAAAAAAGAAAAAAGAAATGCCACCAGATTCCAAAAACCCACTCCACCCCTAACTTCAAGAAAGCAAAACTGAAAATACTCCCACATGACCATGCCAAAGTCACTTGTGTCTCCAGGTTTACAGCCATAGTCACCAAGGGTCAACTACTGCCAAGAAGAGACAACCAGCTTGGAAACCGCCACCATTTCTGCTTCCTTTTCCACAAAGGAAACAAGCTCAGCAAGGAAATCAGAAGTGGTGAGGTTTTCCTTCCAGATCTCCAAGAAACTCCACCCAACCTCCAGTGAGGCTGTGTCCTGGGCTATTCCCAAAGAACCCACACAGGGGCCAGGGAGATGGCTCAGTAGAATAAGCGCTTGCCTGGCAAGCACAAGGGCCTGAGTTCAATCCCTGGTTCTGCAAAAAAAAAAAAAAAAAAAAAAAAAAAAAAAAACAACCCACACATTCTAGCTCATGCACTTGTTTACTTGTCTGCAACCAGGAGGCCAGCTCCTCCAGGGCCACTGCGGCAGTCCTGCTCCCTGGCAGACCCCAGCACATAAGGCACATTGCTGAAGTATTTGCTGGCAGAGGAATTCACATCAGCTAAGAGGTTTAAAAACCCAATTTAAGTTACATTTTTAAAAACATCCCAAAGGAGGCTGGGGAGATGGCTCAGTGGAATAAGCACTTCCCTGACAAGTGCAAGGGCCTGAGTTCAATCGCCACTTCCGCTACAAAAAAAAGAGGGGCTGGGGAGATGGCTCAGTGGTCTAAAGCACCTACTTAGAACAAGTTTAGCAAAAAAGCACAGGGACCATGGTTCAATCCCCCAGCACCACATGCCAGCCAGCCCCACCCTCTGTGGGCTGAGCTGGCCACACACACACACACACACACACACACACACACAAATAAATAAAATTTAAAAAAAAAAGAAAGAAAAAACAAAACAAAACAAAAACCCGCCCCAAGGACCTGAGTTCAATTCCCAGCACCAGAAAATTTTAAAAACTTGTTTGTTTGTTTGTTTGTTTGGGGGTTTTTGCGCGCGGGGTGGGGGGGGGGTTTGAACTCAGGCCCTTATGCTTGCCTGGCAAGCACTTACTCTACTGAGCCAGATCCCTGGCCCCAAAATTTTAAAAACTTAAAAATTGAGAGGCTATGGATATAGCACAACAGCTTACACACTTTCCTGGCAAGCACAAGGTCCTGAGTTCAGTTCCCCATACCAAAAAAAAAAAAAAAAAATGAGCCAGCTGACCGGGCATGGTGGCACATGCCTGTAATCCCAGCACTCAGGAGGCTGATGCATGAGGATCTTTCCAGTTGCAAGTTTGAGATCAGCCTGGGTTACAAGGTGAGCTCAAGTCTAGGCTGAACTACAGATCAAGACCCTGTCTCAAAAAGACAAAGAAAGAAAAGCTGTGAGCTGGCAGTAATGGCATGCACCAGTAATCGCAGCATTTGTGTCCCTGAGGCAAGAGGATGGAGCGTTTAAGGTCTGCTTGGGTTACATAGGGAGTAGAAGGCCAGCCTAGACCACAGAGAGACCCTATCTCAAAAAATGAAGAAAAAAAAAAAGTAGGCTGAGCACAGTGGCCGGAGTCCAGCAAGCCCAATCCCAGCACTCTGAGAGGCTGAAGCTAGAGGATGGTAAATTCCATTGCAGCCTGAGCAATTTAGCAACTTTCCAAGACCCTGACTCAGATTAAAGGTTCTGTGTTCATGGGGGCTGGTGAGATGGCTCAGTGGTCTAAAGCACCTACTTAGAACAAGCTAAGCTCAGCAAAGCACAGGGACCGCGGTTCAATCCCCAGCACCACATGCCAGCCAGCCCCGCCCCCTGATGGGCTGAGCTGGCCACACACAGACATTAAATAAATAAATAAATAAATATATTTTAAAAAAAAAAGGTTCTGTGTTCAGTCCCAGTACTGAAGGGGGAAAAAAAAAATTCTGGCCACACAGGCCAATCTACCATAAGGAAAACTCTTTAAGTGCCTGCCCTCTCTTCTGGATCTCCTTAAAGGATCAAACTAGCCTTCATACACACTGGTATAGAAAAAGGTAAGCTGCTCTAGAAATGATAAAGCCAAACCTAGTACTGGAAAGTACAAATGACACCATCCATTCATTTCGATGGACCTGCTCCATACAGTAGCTGTTTCCCAGCTCCAAAGAGGTCAGCTTATTTATCATCAAGATCCCATGGGGACTGAACACCCCAGTGCTGTCTCCAACAGGAAGGAAACCCTGACTTCCCCAGCTATTTCAGTTATATAAATCAACAGTTTGCCATCCAGAGCAAGAAGCTGGCCAGTGCCTGGACCCACATACCTTTTAGAGCTGCCACCAACAGACAACTGCGTTATGTTACACTGAATAAATGTGCCTCGATCAGTAGCATTTCTGTCTCAGGTTTTTTATGGCTCTAAGGGTCTTTAATTTAAAAAACAAAAATTTTAAAACTTCGTATTAAAGAGGCATGGTCAGGGCCAGAAATTTAGCTTAGTGGTGCAGTGCCTGCCTGGCAAGCATGAGTCCTGAGTTTGATTCCTGGTACCCCACCCACCCACAAAAGAACACATGGTCAAGGTGTCACCATCTACCAGAGTGAAGTCTGTGTCACACAGAGATGGCACAATTTCAAAGGGGAGATTGAGCCCTTTAAAATTGGTGACCTTGTTTCTTGCAATTTAAAAAATAATGAGCCTAGCTCCTTTCTCATCAAAAGCAATAACTTTCCTTAAAAGAACTGAGTCAAGGGGGTCAAGGCCTTGGGTTGAAGCCCTGGCACTGCAAGAAGAAAGCACTTTTCTTCAAATATGGGAGCAGCCCCTAGGGGCCTAGTTGAGATTTTCACCCAGTGCCCCTCACCATGTTCTGACTATGCGCAGCAAGCTCTAGGTTCTGTCCCCACTCCAGTAAATGAAGGTTGGGCCCAATCCACTTGGCACAATTGTAGGGCATTCACTGATCACTAAGAATCCTCTAAAAAAAAAAAGCAAAGCAGGGCCAGGGAGATGGCTCAGTGGAATTAGCGCTTCCCTGGCAAGCACAAGGGCCTGAGTTCAATCCCCGGTTCTACCAAAAAAAAAAAAAAAAAGAAAGCAAAGCACCCTTGAACAGCAGTTCTCCACCCACCTATCCTTACCCAGTCCCTCAAGGCCAAGTGAGTGTCTGTGACTGTGCAGACCCCAGCCAGGGACCCTAGCCCAAGA
This sequence comes from Octodon degus, assembly GCF_000260255.1. Taxonomy (NCBI): domain Eukaryota; kingdom Metazoa; phylum Chordata; class Mammalia; order Rodentia; family Octodontidae; genus Octodon; species Octodon degus. The sequence goes on from NW_004524858.1 coordinate 370,459, forward strand.
CACCAGCCCTGAGCACCCACAGAACTCCCACTTTAGGGCCCTAATCACCTACTGCCCTCAAGCACTAGCACTGTTGTGACAAATGCCTTTGGACACCATCCTAGGCTTCTGTCCCCAAATGTGACCCATTCCCATGAATGAACAGCGCCTTCCAAGGCTCTACAGGATAAGAGCAGATGACTCACTATGTCTCCAAGTAGGACGAGGGTCCTTCCAGTTTAGGGTTCACCTACTCTGCTTCTCCCTGCAGCTCAGCGAGCTTGTTCTCCCCTCCATTTGCCCATGGTCTAATTACAAAACCGCCTCCCTACTTCCCTGTCTCGCCAACTGCCGCCTCCTAACAGGCGAGAGGCAAGGCCCATGCCAGCACAAGTGCCCCATCTGTGGCAGACTCATCTCACCCCCAGCAGCAGAGTGCAGACCTGGGGGACAGAGCAGGCTCCTTTCTCTTTGGGGGCAGGAGCCTGACAGAACTGCCCAGCACTTCTGGTTCTGGGAGTCCTGGACAGGCCCCTCACGGCAAGAGCACCACAGCTGACCCTGACTACACACCAGCCATCTCCAAGGCTGTACTGGCCACTCCAGTTAAGCCTCTGGGATGCTTCACAACACGCCTGCTTTGTGCCTTAACCTACCTGGATCACACAACTAGGAAGGGCAGAATCAGAGCCTGGTGTTGTCCTGCATGACAGAGAGGAGTGGATGCCACAGCAGAAATAAGGGAACCATGCCACACTCATGGCACATGGCCAGCAACTCTCGGAGCTGAGGCAGGCCTGCATGTTGGAAGCCAGCCAGGGCTACATGGCAAGGTCAGTGCCACCATGGACTACATATAAAGACCCTACGTTAAAAAATGAGGGTACCTTGAAGTCAGGTGCTCTGTGGGCAAATGCAGGAAAGAAGGGACCCTCAGTCTCCTTGCTAAGACACAGTTGGTGGTGTCCCCAGCCTCACAGGTTCTCTTTGGCCCCTGCAAGGCACTAGAACATTTGTCAAAGGTAGCTCAGTAGAATAAATGCTTGCCTGGCAAGCGCAGGGTCTTGAGTTCAATCCCTGGTCCCACCAAAAAAAAAAAAAAAAAAAAAAAAAAAACAGAGGAGATCAAACAACACACAGACCCAGACTGCACTGCCTGATTCCTGCCATGTGACAGCCTGGGCCACTCAGGACTCTGCTAGCAAGGCCACCACAGATGCGGATCCTGCCAGGTGTGGTGGTGCATGCCTGTACCCTGACACTCTGGGAGCCTGAGGCAGGAGGATCCCAAGTTCAAGCCCAGCCTTGGAAATTTAGAACTCAGTGAGACACTATCTCAAAAATCAAGAAAATGGGATGGAGATAGAGCTAGCACAAAGACCCTGGGTTCTATCTGTAATACCACCCCCCAAAAAAAGGATGTGAACCCAGGCACCTCCACAATGAGCCACATAAACCTCTTTTCTTTATAAATTAGCCTACCTTCAGTATTTTATCTCAGTGACCAAAAAATACACTAATGCAGTCCTCCTGACTTCAAAGTCAGGGTTCCCTTTCTAACACCCCACAGGTAGGCAGCCTTTCAGTGAAGAGGCTCAGATGCATCCCTGTCCATGTCCTTACAGGATGTGTGTGCACAGCCCCATGCCCTTGAGGCCAGACCTAGAGCTAACTGGGAGCCGCGGGTGAGGAGCAACAGGTCTGCAGCAGCCTCCTGCCTGGACCTGAATATCCCAGGAGCAGAGGGCCCAGGAAATCCTCCAAGCACTTCTCCACAGAAGAAAATAGCTCGAGTTGGAACTTGTGTCCACATGGTCCACCGACAGATTTAGAACTCAAATTATAGCCTCGGCAGGAGTGTTCACAAAGGACTCCAATTAAGCAAGACCTGGACAGGGGTGAGCAGGAGAGAGCCTGCCCCTAGTCAGACCAGAAAGTGAACCGCACTCCAGCGAGGTCACGTCAGAACCTGCAGGGTCGCTAAGCGGACCCTCTCCCCAGAGTGTTCGCCTGAGACTGTGTACACGAAGTGGTTACAAGTTACTCAGGTTTCCAACTGAGCTCATTCCTGTCCTCCACAACATCTCAATGCCAGCATTCATCTACTGGGGTCCCGGGAGTTCTGCCCTTGGCAGAGCAGATAAAATTAGCTAGCAGAGTGAACCTGCAAACGAGGGTGGGCCATTACAAGCACAGAGATTTGCAAAAGCCATGTAAAAAGTTTCCCCGGGGCCAGGCAGCAGGTGTCCACAACTTACAGAAATGTAGTCAAAGTCCCATCCCATGCCTCCTCCCCTCCTGCCAGATTGCAGATGACCAGTTCCTGTTTCTTGCCCTGCCGTTCAAGCCAGTGCCACAGATCAGGGACCTCTGTTGATCAAAGGGGAACCAGAGGGCTCAGGAGAGAAAATGCATAGGGAAGATGGGAAGGAGCACTCTTCACCTCTTCAGGGGAAAGGGATGGTGGGCTACACTACAAAGGACAGAGGGCCAGCACAGGAAGTGGCTCGTTCCCATAACATCGTGATTGTCAACAGGGAGACCAGCTCTCTGTCCTGTCCCTCATGCCTGCATGTTGGCCTGCACTGGCTCTGGGCTCAAGCATGGAAGGAGCCAGGTGCTAGCTATGTGGCAATCACTCCTGCTTCCCAACAGTCAACAGTTCTCCAGCTTCTCCCCCCAAACACAAAATCCTCCCAGCCCAGGAAGCTAAGACACAAGATCAGAGAAAAGCCCCACTTTGGCCAGAAAAAAGACAGAGACCAGGGGCTGGGGAGATAGCCCAGTAGAATATGTGCTTGCCTGGCAAGCACAAGGGCCTGAGTTCAATCCCCAGTTTGGGGGGTGGGGGGTAGACAGAGCAGAGACACTTTTGGTCTCTTCCTGCACAACAGATAGAAGTGGGTGCCCCTTCAATAAACAGGGCAGCCCTTAGGTAGGTGGCTCCAAGGACAAATGAACAGTTTTCTCTCTCAAAAAATGGGCAGAGGGGGCCTGCCCCTTAGCTCAGTTCTTTGGGGCCGGGGAGATGGCACATTAGAATAAGCGCTTCCCTGGCAAGCACAAGGGTCTGAGTTCAACCCCCCCAAAAAATGGGCAGGGAGGGCCAGGGAGATGGCTCAGTAGAATATGCGCTTCCCTGGCAAGCACAAGGACTTGAATTCAATCCCCAGTTCAGCAAAAAAAAAAAAAAAAAAAAAAAAAAAAAAAAAAAAAAAAAAAAAAAAAAAAAAAGAAAAAAGAAAGAAAAGAAAATGGGCAGGGAAGTCTCAAAGAAGGACAAATAAGCTGAATGTGGCAACTCATGCCTGTGATCCCTGTACTAGGGGGCTGAGGAAGGAGGATTGTGAATTCAGGACTAACTTGTCTCAAAACATCAAAAGGGGGGAATCCCCTATGGGGGTTGGGGGGATCCTCAAAATGCAGGTGACCCCCTCAGGGGAGTGAAAGGATCTACAATGTCTCACATCAAGAAAAGGGATGCAGGGCCAACCAAATAGCTCAGCAGGCGCAGGGGCCTATTGAGACTGGGCATGGTGGCACGCCTGTAATCCCAGCTCTTGGGAGGCCATAAACAGGCAGATCACTACTGAGTCTGATCTAGTACTGAGACCCTGGACACCCTGTAGACCTGTCCTTAAAATACAAAAAAAAGAAAGAAAGAAAAGAAAAGGGATGCCAACTGGTCATGGTGGTATATGCCTGTCATCCCAGCACTTGGGAGGCTGAGGCAGGAAGACCATTGCAAGTTTGAGACCAACCAGCCTGTGTTACAAAGTAAGCTCAAGGCCCTCAACTGCAAAGCAGCTCAAGGCCCTCAACTGCAAAGCGAAAGCCTGTCTCAAAAAGAACAAAAAAAGAAAGAAAGAAAAAATGCTAGAGCCAGGGAGATTGCTCAGTGGAATAAGCGCTTCCCTGGCAAGCGCAAGGGCCTGAGTTCAATCCCCGGTTCTGCAAAAAAAAAAAAAAAAGACCAAAAAAAGAAAAAGAAAGAAAAGAAAAAGAAAAGGGATGCCTTGGAAAAGCAGAGGCATATTACAAAAATGTGTGGATCCAACCATAGTAATCCCCTCAAATGAGGACACCCTTAGAGAACCAAAAACACCTCAGGAAACTGCAGCACCAACTGAACAGGGGGCTCAAAAGAAACAAATATTTGAACCAGGTTTGATGGCACCCATCTTTAACCACAGAACTAGGGAAAGCTGAGGCAGAAAAATCCAATCTTGGAGATTAGTGTGGGCAACATAACAGGAGGCACTGCCTCAAAATAAAAGATACAGGGCCAGGGAGATGGCTCAGTAGAATAAGCGCTTCCCTGGCAAGCACAAGGTCCTGAATTCAAGCCCAAGGGCCTGAATTCAAGCCCCAGTTCTGCCAAAATAAATAAATAAATAAAAGATACAAATTTTATTTTAAAAGCTGACGATTACAGGCTGGGGACTTAGTTCAGTGGCACAGCACCCGCATGGCAAGTACAAGGTCCTGAGTTTGAGTCCCAGTTCCAAAAAAAATAAAAAGATCAGTGTAAGGGACCAGAGTTCAATACACAGGGGGGCCGGGGAGATGGCTCAGTGGAATAAGCACTTCCCTGGCAAGTGCAAGGGCCTGAGTTCAATACCCAGTTCCACCAAAGAAAAAAACAAAACAATGTGCCTCTCAGTGCAGAGTTCAATACGCAGGCCTGGAAAAAAGAGGAGGGTACCCCTCAAAGAAGGACCCAGTCCTCAGCTTTATGGGGGTCCTCCACCCCAGGAAAGTGGAGGCAGGGGCCTGAGTTCAAACCCCGGTTCCGCAAAACAATAAAAAATAAAAAACAGAAAGAAGTGGAGGCAGTTATCAAAAAGTAGGGGTTCCATCAAACGGGATAAAGGGAGGAGATTCCTTCAAAAAGAATTCTGACAGGGGCCGGGGAGATGGCTCAGTAGACTAAGCACTTCCCTGGCAAATTCAAGGGCCTGAGTTCAATCCTCAGTCCCACCAAAAAAAAAAAAAAGTTCTCACAAAACAGGAGACTGCAGATCAGAAGGTGAATTCTCAGGAGAAGGAACCAATTAAACACACAAGGACAGCAGGGATCTCTTCAGTGGGAGACCCGTGGAAAGGCAGGATGTGTCCAATGTCCAAGAGGTCAGACTCCCCTAGAAGCTGGAGGCAAAAGCATCCTCTGAGAAAACAGGAGCATCTCCTAAGAGAAGTGGGACCCCCTCCTTCGATGCAAGGGACCCTTACCAGGGGGCAGAGGTCCCTGGAAAAGTGAGGGAGCCTGGCATTCCAGCTACTCTGGAGACTAAGGCAGGAAAATCTCAAGTTCCAACCTAGCCTGGGCAACTTCACGAAGGAATGTAGCTCAGTGCAAGAGCTCTGGATTCCAAAACAATAAATAAATAAATAAATAAATAAATAAGGGTGCTCGCGGCAGAGCACGAACCCCCTTGAAGAAGTGGAGAAGGATCTCTGCAAAAGGCCAGAGGACCCCTACACAAAGGGACAGGGTTCGGTAAAGAAACAGGAAATCCTTTAGAGAGGTGAGATGGCCCTCAGAAAGGCAGGAGTGTCTCGGAAATGGGGAACTCCTTTGGCGCAAGCTTCTGATCCCAGCCCAGGGGAGGCTGAGGCAGAAGAGTCGCAAGTCTGAGCCCCATGGGGCAACCTAGTGAGACTCTCCCAAAATAAAAAGTTAAAAGGGGCGGGGGCGGGGGCGGGGGCGGGGGCGGGGGCTGCGACTCAGTGCAGAGGCCCTGGGTTCCACTCCCAGTATCGCCATCAATCAATCAATCAAGTTAGAAACCCGCAAAAAGAAAAATAAATTTAAAAATAAATAAATAAAAAAGAAACTCCCCCCAGACACACAGGGAGTCTCTCTCGGAGATGGGGTTACGGCCAGAAAGGGGGCTCCTACGGAGGAGTGGAGAAGGGGTGTTCAGGAAAGGAGGTGCTCCCCTCAGGAGAGGCCCCCTCTCTCAGGGCAGGGTCCCCTCAGCCTTGGCGTCCCCTCACACGCGGGTCCCCACAGAGACCCAGGACGCGGCCGGACGGCGGAAGCCCCGGGCGCCGGGCACCGGAAGCGGGCACCCGCGCGGCGCCGGCCCCTCACTCACCAAGTTGCGCGACGTCCCTGTCGCCGTCCCCCAGGGCCCCAGGCCGGTCTCCGCAGCACGGTCGGGTCGGGTCCGGTCGCGCCCCACGGCGAAGGCTCCCTCAGGTGGCGCCCACGGCGACGGCGGCGGCGACACGACGACCGACGACCGACCGACCGACCGACGACGCGGGCGGCAGGGGTGCGCGTGCGCGCGCCGGGCGCTGACCCCGGGCGGGAGGAGCTGCCGCGCCGCGCTGGGAGCCACCACTCGGTCTCGCGGCTCTGTCTCACACTGAAATTGCCCGCTTCACAGCCCGGCTTCCCCGGTTGCTAGGCAGATTTCGCTTCACACACTTCCGGGTTGAGGCGCGTCTCACCGAGTGGCGGCGCGGAAGGCCAATGAGGACCGGTTGGGGATCCCAGGACCCACACCCCACAGGGGGCGGAGTCAATCTCGTGACAGACAGCGCCTGTCGGCCAGTGAGCGTACCGGCCGGCTGGCCCTCGGGATCGCGCTGGTGACTGGAGCGTGCCTAAATAGGGGCGGAACATAATGACTGACAGAAGAAGACTTACCAATGGGAGAATGGAGCGGGATTCAGGACCAGTCAGAGGCCTGAGGAGGCGGGACTATAGCTTCGGGGCGGGAACGGTATGAGGGTGGGGCTTGCGGGACGCGTCAGTTCGTGGCCGGCTCCCTAGAACCCCGCAGGATGTTTCTCTGGGTCGCTCGGCCGCTGGGCAGGGGGATCCCTCCCCCCTAGCATCGCAGTGCGCTGTAGGGGCGCCCCACCCACAATGCACCGGAGCGGCGCGGCCCGCGGGCGTGGCAGCGGGAGGCGCCTACGAGCTAGGAGCGCAGCGAGGGTTCCCGGCCTGGCTCTTGGAGGCGGTTGCGACCTTCTTTGAGGGGCCGCGGAGACGTCGGGGATCCCGCCTGCATTAGTGAAGCCGGAGACCCTTGCTGGGCTCGCTTTTCTGGGACAGTCAGTCGCCAGGATGAGGACAGTTTTTGCACTTAGGACGCTGGGGTCCTCCCCTCCCGATCCAGGGAACTCAAAAGGCCACCAAACTCTGGGGAGTATCCCCAGCCATCTGGAGCACTACCAGGAGGCTACTGCCCTGGTCCTCCCGCGGGACCCCAGCATCATCTCTCATCATCTCTTTGTTGCTTGGCTTGTTTTTAATTTTGAGTTTTTGGGGACCTGCCCATTAGCTCAGGTGTTTAAGTGCCTGCTTAAACAAAGCAGTCAGGCTCTGGATGCTATGCTTAGATCCCAAGATCCTCAAGCCAAACCAGACCTGCCCTGAAGGCATCCTGAGGCTGAAAAAAAACCAAAATTCCTTCTTAATTTTGAGTTTTTGTGTTTTTCCAGTCTCACTATGTAGTCCAGATTGGCCTCAAACTCACAGCGATCCTCCTTCCTCAGCCTGCCGAATGCTGGGATGCGCCACAGCGCCCCGCTCTGGTCCCCACCATTTATAAAGATCACGTTTTCCACCCTACTCCAAAAGGAGAAATTGGAGGCTTCAAGCGCCCCAGCTTCTTTCTCTGGAGAATTGTAGGAGATTGGTGCTCTTCTCATTTTGGTTTTTGTTGTTTGGTTGTTTGTTTTTAAGACAAGATTTCACTATGTGCCTCAGGCTGATCTCGGAAATCACCTCGTTCCTTCTCCTCTGGCCTCCGGAGTGCTGGGCTCACTGACAGGCTGCTCCCCCACCCCATTCCTAAAGAAATGCCTCGGATATGTTCTCCCCGCCCCCAGCTGGTTCCTGCGCCCTAGCGCCCCAGCGTCCTAAGGAATGACGACGCTTTTGGAAAAAAGGTACTAACATAACCCCACCCACTGCCTTCTAGGGCTTTCTGTTTGTTTCTTGGTTTTATTTGTTTGTTTTGTGGTACTAAGGATTGAACCCAGGGCCACACCCCAGTTCTTTTTTTGATGGGACACGCCTGTAATCCCAGCACTCAGGAAGCTGAGGCAAGAAGGTTGCTTTGAGTTTGAGACCAGTCTGAGGGCTGGGGAGATGGCTCAGTAGAATATAGTGCTTCCCTGGCAAGCACAAGGGCCTGAGTTCAATCCCTGGTTCTGCCAAAAAAAAAAAAAAAGAGAGAGAGAGAGACCAGTCTGAACTACACAGTAGTGAGATCCTAATTCGAGTTATTAATTTATCTTATTTTATTTTTTGGCAGAACTGGGGATTGAACTGAGGCCCTTGCGCTTGCCAGGGAAGCGCTTATTCCACTAAGCCATCTCCCCGGCCCCCACTTTATTTTATTTTGAGACAGGGGATCCCCAGGTTGCTCAGGCTGGCCTCCAGCACCCTGTTATGCCTTAGCCTCCTGAGGAACAGGGGTTACAAGTGTCTACCACCATCACTCGCTCCCACATATTTTACTAGTGTGTGGAATTTTTTGGAGGTTAATCTTCCTTGCAGTTATCTATTCTTTTTCACTGTGTGTGCGTGTGCACCCAGGGCTTTCGCACAGAGCTATGCCCCAGCCTTATTTTTATTTTGAAGCAGTCTTGCTAACTTTCTAATTAACTCTGGCTATGCTCAAACTTGTGATGCCCTCCCTCAAGCTTCCTCAGCACAGAGACAACGTGCGTCACGATGTGAGGTTTAGTCCACACCAAAGTGGACACACAGCTTTGTCCTTAGCAGGCAACCAGATGTGCAGGAAATCAAAGGAAAGCAGAAGGCAGCACTAAGAAAGGCCCCCTGCCAGGCACCAATAGTCCCAGTACTCAGGAGGCTCAGGAGTCCAGCACAGCCTGAACAATTTACTCTTTTTGGTGGGTTCGTTTGTATGTATGTTTTGAGATGAGATCTCACTATATAGTGCAAGCTTGCTTATGGAGCCCATGCTAGCTTCGAACTCACAGACATCCTCCTGCCTCAGCCTCCCAAGCACAGGGATTATGGGTGTGCCACACCACACCCAGCTAAACTAGGCAGTTTAGCAAACACCTGTCTCAAAATGAAAATGAAGGGTGTGCCTGGAATATAGCTCAGTACAAAGGCCCTGGGTTCCATCTCTCCTACCACAGAAAAAAAGAAAGAAAGAAAGAAAGAAAGAAAGGAAAAGAAAAGAAAAGAAAAGAAAAGAAGAGTCCCAGCACTCTGGGAGGCTGAGGCTGGAGAATGGCAAGTGGGAGCCCCAGCCTAGCAGCTTAGTAACTTGATGAGGCCCTGTCTTCAAAATTAAAAAAAAGAAATAACAATAATTTTAAAAAAATGTATGGGCTGGTGAGATGGCTCAGTGGTCTAAAGCACCTACTTAGAACAAGCTTAGCAAAGCACAGGGACCGCGGTTCAATCCCCCAGCACCACAT
>NW_004524858.1:380732-386578 GCF_000260255.1 Octodon degus
TGAGCTGGCCACACACACACACACACATAAATAAAATTTAAAAAAAAAAAAAAAAGACCATCTTGGGTTATATAGTGAGATGCTGCCCCCCCCCAATAGGATGGAGATGTGGCTCAGTGTAGAGCACTTGCCAGTTATGTGCAAACCCAAGTTCTATCCCTGGCACCACAGAAAAGGACAAGAAAAGAAAAGAAGAAATGCCACAAAATTCCCAGAGCCATGTTTTTTGGAGATAGGGTCCACCATGGAGTCCAGGGCTGGCCTCGACCCTCTTGCCTCAGACTCCCAAGTGCTGGGAGCCATCACACTACTGAAAGCCACAGCTTTCTCTCTGGCATGCTGTGGGAAGTGCTCCAGTCCTGGACACAGGTCTAGCAGAGTCCCCAAGCCTCAGAGCAAAGCACAAGGGAGGCCTTGACCCTCAAGACCACCCAGACATCTTTGCCCAGGCAGCTTGAAAACCCAGTGAGCTTATTCCAACCACACAGTTTCCAGGCTGACCCTGCAAACACCAGGATCTATGATTACATGTCAAGAGGACACTGAGAATTTCTTTGATTTTTTTTTTTTTTTCTGGGCAAAAGGTTGCCTGGGAGAAGAGAGGTTAGTGAGATGAAAGGATATCTGTCTGTGTACTCTAAAAGCCTAAGCATAAACAGGAACAGGAGGGGCTGGCTGGCTAAGTGCTAGAGCACAGGCTTAACATGCATAAGGTCCTAAGTCGAATTCAGAGAAACACAGACACACACACACACACACACTAATATTATAAAAAAAAAAGAAGAAGAAGAATTAGAAGAAGGGGCCGGGGAGATGGCTCATTAGGATAAGCGCTTGACTGGCAAACCCAAGGATCTGAGTTCAATCCCCGGTTCCACAAAAAAAAAAAAGCAGGGTATGGGACCAGGGAGATGGCTCAGTAGAATAAGCGCTTCCCTGGCAAGGGCAAGGGCCTGAGTTCAATCCCCTGTTCCACAAAAAAAACACAATTGGGTATGGTGGCACACACCTGTAATTCCAACACTCAGGAGGAAGGCTGAGGCAGGAGGATGCCAGGAGTTAGAAGGCAGCCTAGGCTACATAGTGAGTTCAATACCAGCCTGAACTACATAGTGCGTATGGCTCAGTGGTATAAGCACTTCCATGGCAAGCACAAGGGCCTGAGTTCAATCCCCAGTTCTGCAAAAAAGAAAAAAAAAAAAAAAAAGTTTGTGAACTACATAGTGAGACCCTGTCTCCAAAGATAACAAAATAAAAAAAATTTTAAAAAGGACAAAAAAGGGGGGGACCAGGGAGATGGCTCGGTGGAATAAGTGCTTCCCTGGCAAGCGCAAGGACCTGAGTTCAATCCCTGGTTCCACCAAAAAAAGAAAAAAAAAAAAAAAAGAAGGCAGAATGACATATGCCTATAATCTCAGCTGCAGGGGAGGCTGATGCAGAAGGATCACAAATTCAAGGCCAACCTGGGCGATTTAGCAAGGTCTCATCCCAAAATTAAAAATAAAGGGCTGAGGTTGGAGCTGGATGCTAGAACAATTGTAGAGTTCCCATAGGTCCAAAGTTCAATCTGCAGTACAACCTAAGCAAACCAACCAAAACAAACAACTCCTACTAGAGCTGGCCACAGTGGTGTAAGCCAGGCTCTCTGAAGGGTGAGGCAGGAGGATCCCACAGCCTGGACTACAGAGTAAGATCTTGTCTCAAAAAACAAAGGAAAAAGAAAAAATATCCAAGACCAGAGAGATAGGACCAGAATTTGAGCGCAAGGATCAAGATTTGGTCCCTGGTACCACATTCCTGGCCGGATCCACGCCAAACTGGTCACTGAAACCAGGTGTGGTGGCACACGCCTGTAATCCCAGCGCTGGGGAGGCTGAGACAGGAGGATCGCTAGGAGTCAGGGCAGCATATAAAACCCTCTACCAAAAAAGTAAATGAAGAAATAAATAAATGAAGAAAGAGGGACTGGCCCATTCAGAGGAAGGAGGGTGTCCCGCCAAAGCGGATGACCTGCCCGCCGCCCATAGCTCTGCCGTCAAACAGCTGGCGCTGCGGCTCTGGGGAGGTGGAGCCAGGCACGTGGCCCCGCCCCGAGGATGTGCCTTCCTCCACGGAGCCACGATTACATCTTTGTGCCCGGGCGTGTCCTTCCTGGGCTGGGAAATCATGCAGCGGAACTGGCTGAGTGACATTCACGCCTAATGGGGAAATGGGGCGGGGCCAGGCCACTCAAAGGCCGCCAGAGGGGCGGAGCCTCGGCGCTCGTTGCAAAGCCGAGGCCAGGGCTAGGCCCAGGCCAGCTAGGCACTTCCTGCTCCTGTCTTCCCTTGAAAGAATTGGGGGAATGGCGCACGCCTGTGATCCCAGCCCTGGGAGGCTGAGGCAGGAGGATCGCTGCGATTTAAGGTCAACCTGAAACCCCGTCGCAGAAAATTAAAACCAAAGTAGCAAAGCTTACCCAGCCTAACTGGCAAAAGTGTTAAGTGATCCTGTTCTTTCTGGAACCTCAAGTTCAACCCAAACCTGAGGAATCTAGCAACTTGGTGAAATTCTGTCTCAAAGTAAAAAATAAAATCACTGGGGCATGGTGGCACATGCCTGTAGTGCCAGCATTGGGGAGGCTGAGGCAGGAAGACCACCCTGAGCTTGAAGGCAGCCTGAGCTACACAGCAAGAGCCTGCATTGTGGCTCAGTGCAAGGGCCTGGGGTTCAGTCCCAGTGCCATAAAAAAGAGGAAGAGCTTGCTATATTATCTTAGCTGGCCCTGAATTACTGGTCCAAGCACTCCTTCTGCCTCAGTCTCCAGTGTAGCTGGGACCATGAGTGAGTGCCACCACACCTGGTTCCCTTTTTTTTCTTTTTTTCTGGCTTTTTCAAAGATTTCATTACCATCATTCTTCCAGCTCAAAGTTCCTGGCTAACTGCAAAGATTCATCTTCTTGCCTGGTTTTGCTTTTTGTTCTGTGTGGGTTTTTTTTTTTAAACATTTTTAAAAAAATTTTATTTGTGTGTGTGTATGTGGCCAGCTCAGCCCACCAGGGGGTGGGGCTGGCTGGCATGTGGTCCTGGGGGATTGAACCGTGGTCCCTGTGCTTTGCTAAACTTGTTCTAAGTAGGTGCTTTAGACCACTGAGCCATCTCACCAGCCCCTTTTTGTTGTTTTGAGTCAGTTCAGGCTGGCCTTGACCTTGCTGTGTAACCCAGGCAGGCCTCAAACTGGAAATCCTTCTGCCTCAGCCTCCTGAGTTCACAAGCATGTGCGGCCTTGTCTGTCTTCAGTGCTCTCAGAGTTACTAAAATAAATCCAGCAGAACAGGCAGTGTGGGCTCCCAGCTTTGCTCCATTGCCCGAGGGAGAATTTGCTATCCCTGGGGAGCACTGAATACTCAGAGCTCTGGGTGTGGAGGGACATTTCCTCCTCGGGGCTCGGCTGCGCCTGCCCCATGCAGGCTCTGGGCTGGGCTGCAGGAAGAGGCCTCTGGCTCTGCCCCAGGCCAGCTGGCGCTGTCCTTCTTGCCCTGTGGTCTCTGACGCATTTTCTGCTCCCAAGGCTCTGGTTGTTTTCCTTTTTATTGTAGTCCAGGCTAGCCTGGAACTCACAGCAATCCTCCTGCCTCAGCCTCCTGAGTAGCTGGGATTGTAGACGTATGCTACTGCCAATGCACCCAGACTTTTTTTTTTTTTTTTTTTTTTTTTTTTTCCCTTTCTCCAGTATGTATTTGGTACAGGGTCTCACCACACAGCTCAGACTCATAATGATCGCACACTGTTCTACTGGAGGAAGAGAGGTTACATGCATGTGTCCTGGTCTCTCCCTCACACAGATTTTACATCAGCATCTTACCATGTCCTCAAGTCTGGCCTTAAACTCATGAAGTAGCCCAGGCTGGCCTGGAACTGGAGGTGATCATCCTGCCTCAGCCTCCCAAGTGCTGGCCTCCCAGGCGTGCACCATCACACCCAACCGTGAGGAAGACTCTGCCTCCTAACACTAGGCACCGGCTTGCTTTCATCGCAGGTGCAGGTGCCTCGCTCATCTGAGACTCAGGGCTCTCTGGAGGTTTCAACCCAGCTTCTGGAATGTACCCCAGAGCCAACCACCTTTCCCCCAGAATGTAGCCTTTAACGCCTGGGCATGGTAGTGCATGCCTATCACCTCAGCATTCCAGAGGCTGAGGCAGGAGGATCCCCTAAGTTCCAGGCCAGTCGGAGCTACATAGTGAATGCCAAGGAAACGAGAAAACACAAGGCACCTAGCAAGGTCTGAAGGTCAGGCCAATCCTGAATCCTGCCTGCTTTATGTCCCTTGGTGCCCAGTATCAGCTGGGGGCTGAATGTCACTCTGGGTCCAAATGACCTGCTAACAGTGGCCTCTGCCTGGAGGGTCTGGTCAGCCAGCAGGAGGATCGAACCTTTTTTTTTTTTTTTTGGTGCTGGAGGTAGCACGCAAATCCTTTGTGGTGAGTTACATCCCACCCCCAGCCCTTTTTACATTGTTTTTATTTTTGACATAGGGTCTCACTAAATTTCCTGGATTGTGCTGGAACTTTTGATCCTCGTGCTCACAAGAGCTCTGAGATGGGAGGCAGCTGTGCACCACCTCACCTGGCGAAGCTCAGGCACTTGGGGCTGGAGAGCACAGGTTTGAAAGCCTCTCTGGCCTCAAGCCATGACCTTAAGCTGCTGGCTCCTTCAGTGCCCCCAGTTTTTTTTTTTTTCTATCATTTTTTAAAAATTTTATTTGTGTGTGTGTGTGTGTGTGTGTGGCCAGCTCAGCACACCAGGGGGCGGGGCTGGCTGGCATGTGGTGCTGGGGGATTGAACTGTGGTCCCTGTGCTTTGCTAAGCTTGTTCTAAGTAGGTGCTTTAGACCACTGAGCCATCTCACCAGCCCCTGCCCCCAGTTCTTGCACAATGCCTACATGGGGTGGGTGGTAGTGCTTGGGCGTGCCATACCACGTGCTTGGCCCTGGACTGGATTCTAGGAGGAGCTAAGTGCAGGTGACAGAGTGACACTGGCTGCAGCTGGAGGTGATGGGTGTGTCACCCTCCCTCACAGGTGCAAAGTGGCAGGGGGCCCTCATGGCAGCCCTATGTAAATGCCATAATCTGGGTCAGCACGTGTCACCCAGTGTGCCCGCCAGAGTGTCCAGACAAGAAAGGACCACAGCCTGGAGCCCCAAACCTACTATGTAGCCCAGGCTGGCCTCAAATTCATGGAGATCCTCTTGCCTCAGCCTCCCAAGTGCTGGGATGACAGATGTGCACCACCATGCCTGGCTAAGTGACCCAGGTCTTGAGAGGACTCTGACCTCACCCCCAGAGAGCCTGGGTCCTGTCTCCTGTGTGACGGGAAGGTCACCCTGTCACTGCGGTGCACATCCTGGCCACACACAGGCCACACTGGTCTCCTGCTCAGCCATCTAGCCAGGCTGGGACTAGCACCATCATCCTCTGCACCTGGTGGGGACACTGCCCGCTGCCCTCCCAGCTCTGGCCCTGCCGTGCCCCCTGGTGGCCAAGGTCGGTGCAGGCCCCGGGGCTATGACAGAGGACTTGGGCAGATGAGGGCTATGGAGATGTACTTCCAGGCCATGGGTCACAGCAAGACTTCTGAGACATCTGAGCTTAACTAACCCTTTCGAGTTAGAGCCCTGTAACTGCCAGATATGGTGGTGCAAGCCTGCAATCCCAGCGCCTGGGAGGCTGAGGCAGGCAGATCACCCAAGAGTTCAAGCCAGTCTGGGCTACATAATGAGACCATGTTAAAAAGAAAGAAAAAAAATTTTTTTAAAGTAAGCTCCTCAGGGCTGGTGAGATGGCTCAGTGGTCTAAAGCACCTACTT
>NW_004524858.1:388286-410786 GCF_000260255.1 Octodon degus
AAAAAAAAAAAAAAAAAAAAGCAAGCTCCAGCCCAGTCTGGGTGAGACCCTGTCTCAAAATAAAAAATAAAAAATACGGGTTGGGGTTGTAGCTCAGTGTGAAGGCTGTGGGTTCCTCAGTACCACAAAAAAAGAGAAAAATAATTTTGTAGCAACTGTAACACTGTATTTTGTGTAATGTGGCTAACACTCCACTTAGCTATTTTCTGGTCTTCGAAAAATTATCCAAGGTAAGGGCATCACATTCCTTTGAAAACCCAACTTTTTCTTTCCAGCCAATGCCCTTGGGTTGAGCAGAATGTGGGGTACAAACAGAAACTGCAATTTGTGAACAACACTTGACCCTTCCTTGGCAACTCCAGCGACAGTGGGAAGGGGACCAGGGTCTCTGCAGCCACTGGGACGCACCCAACCCCGTCTCCAGGAGGGAGGGTGCCCCACTCCTCTAGGCCCCAGTGGCACTGTGGCTGCCAGTGTCGAGTTCTGAGGTCACAGAAGTCTGTGGGAGAGGCTGAAGGTTAGGCCAAGGTCACACTTGGGGAAGTAGCACAGGGTGTCTGCTTCTGCCCAAATGGCTTCAAGACAAGATGAAACTACACAGCCCAGGCCAGCCTCCAGCTTTGGGAGGGGGTGGGGGAGGGGCAGGGAGCGCCTCCTGCTTCAGCCTTTGCTTGGGGGGGCTTTTGAGACAGGGTCTCACTATGCATCTCAGGCTGGCCTTGGGCTCACTTCATAACCCAGGACCCAGCACACGCACCTTAACCAGAGAGCCCTATTTCCACCTGGAGGTCGGTTCTCTCTACTCCCAAACCCCGCGAGCCTCCCCCTTGTGGGCGTGGTGGAACCTAGGAGTACTGAGCTATATGCCCCACCCTGCCTTTCGTTTGGGGAGAGCGCCCTGCAAAGTTGGCCGGGCTCCTCTTGACTTGAGACCTTCCTGTCTCAGCCTCCTGAGCAGTTGAGAGGACGGGGCGGGTGCCACAGAGGAGCCAGCAGCTGCAGGTAAGGCTGCACTGAGATAATGTGGAGGAGCAGACAGACAAAGCCAGGTGCAGGCTGAGTCCTGTCAGTTACTTTACTTAAAATATACAGGAAAAGATCCACAAACAGGAAGCTATACTCTAGAGTTATGTCTGAAACAGGTCCTGTATTTACAATTCATTCCTGATTAAAAGCACCTCTGGAAAGTTACAGGCTGCTAATAAAACAGTACAAACCATTAAGACTCCACACCCAAGCTGAGGCTGCTGACCCAGTGGGCCCTATCTCCCGCCTGCACACCCCACCTCGGGCCTTAGGGCAGTGACAGTGTGGCCACCTAGGTCCTGGCCCTGGGGGTCAGTGACTCGTTTCCAGATCTTGAATCTCTTGAGAAGTCCACTGTTCAGCAAGACGGGAGCACGGCAGGGGCAGGCTGGGAGGCTGCAGTGTACACCTGCACATATATACGCGCATGCACACACACACCACACACATGCACACACGCACTCACGCACACTGACATGGCTTGGCTGCTGCTACGCACAGGGGAACATTAAATATCGAGCACTAAACTGTAAGCTGCAAATGTGAATTCAGGCGGGGGGGCAGGGGGTGCTGCTGAGCCTCAGCTCACATCCACACGGCTCTACAGAGTGCCCGGCAAGCAGAGAGGCTTCAATAAATAGGCTGGACAGACATGATGGCGACAAGACGGTGGGGAATACAGGGCCAGAGGGGATAGGGCAGCAGGGGTCACCCAGACAAAGGGGGGAGGACCAGGCTCCTTATGCACTGGGAGGCTCTGACCTGGCTGTGGCAGGAGAGGCCCTGGGGTACATGGCACTTCCCAAGTCCAAGAGGAGCCCAGCCCAAGTGCTGCTGTGGGACGCAGCTCAGAGGGTAGCCTGAGCCACTATCCCCAGAGGCCCGGCAGGTGGCATTGTCTCGCTCCGGAGGCGGCCAGGCACAACACTGGTTGCTGACTGCTGCCCAGGCAGCCCCTCACTCCAGGCTTACAGTCACAAGAGTGGGCAAGGCCCCCTCTCTCTGCACCTGGCCTCCGGGGGACACTGCGGGCTCAACAGGTGCCAAAGCTCCACTCACATACCCCCATGCATACACACACACATCCATGCCCCCATGGCAGGGTGGCAACTCCAGTCCAGCTAAGGAATTTGGAGGCTGCGGTCAGGGGCTGGCCAGGTCCACCAGAAGCACGACTGTGCCGTGGATATGGCCAAGGAGCTGTGGTCCTTTAGAGGGTGGCTCTGGATGCAGCCCTGAGTCCCACCTGAGGCCTCAGGACCAGGGCCTGGCGCCAGGCAGAACTGGGCAGTGCCCTCTGAAGTACAGGACGAGAAGTCAGAGATGTTGGGGCTGAGGCCGGGACGCCCTGCGCCCGACACAGCAGAAGCACGTCTGGTGGCATTGGGACATGGCTCACAGCAGGCTGGCCAGGCTGGTGTTGGGCCCGTTCTGTGCCTGGAACTGCACAGGGGGTGGGCCATCTGTCCACTGTGGGGAGAAGGTATGGTGAGCGCACGGCCCGAGTGGGTGGCTGAGGACCCCTCGGGTCCCCCGTGCCCGCCCCAACCCTGGGCCGCACCGTGATGAGGTTGTGCTCAGGGAGGCTGCAGGCCTCAATGTGGTCCTGGAGCAGCTGCTGCGAGAAGTTCTGGTGCATCTGGGCGGCTTCATGGGCATCGATGGCATTGCCGCAGGCCTTGTTCAGGTCTGAGGACAGGATGCAGGCATGGGCTGCTCAGCCTCAGAGGCATAGCTGCACGCCAGCCCGCCCACGTGGGACAGGGACACCATGCTCCATACCAGCCCTAGGCCCTGCCAAACCACCCTGCACCTGCGACACCCACTGGAGGGTCTAAGAGGCACAACTGTGGCCCAAGGGGAAGTGGTCGGGGATATGAGCCAGGCCCACAGCCTTGGCCTTGATACTACTCATAGGCCAGGGCAGGTGGGACAAGGTCCTGGGAGAGTGCCCTGCCAGGTTGGGGCCAGGTCCACAGCGGCCCAGGCTGCTGTCCCCAGGGTAGATGGTGGCTACACGCACCTCTCAGCAGGGCTGACGACCAGAGCTGCACCGACATATCAGGGATTTTGCTGGCCAGCTGCATGGCGGGCACCACCATGTTGTTACTCTCCTGCCGAGCAGAGCAGCGGGGCACTGAAGGGCCAGGGCAGGCAGTGGGGTGACACTCCTACCCCTCAGAACTTGGGAGGCTCGGGCAAGAGGACCACTGTGAGTTCAAGGCCACCCTGGCTGCAAAGTGAGTTCAAAGCCTGCCTGAACTACACAGTGAGCCCATCTCACTAAACAGGCAGCCAAGCAAGGTGGCATACACCTTTGGCTGGCTGAGGCAGGAGGATCATCATGAATACAAGGCCAGCCTGTACTACAGATCAAGACCTGGATTAAAATAACAACACAAAAAATAAATGAACAAAAACATCCAACCACACACAGAAGGCCCTCCCTGATGTGCTGCCTGTCTACCATGGCAGAAGCAAAGGGCCTGGCTCTGGGCTCTGTACACATGCCTCACATGGCAGGTCAGGGTGGCAGGGCCTGTGTCTCCCCCACCGCAGACAACAGTGCAGACAGCAGCCAGTCCCAGCCCAGCCTCCAGCCAGCCAGAAACTCTGCAGCCTGGTCCTGGGGCTGAGTAGGCAGGAGAGGAAGCTGGCCCACAAGATGGCTTTCAAGATGCTCCAAGGCTGCTGCAGACCTGAGGCCACAGCACAGCGACTAATTGTGCAGCTACTACATAGGTCAAGAGAGGGTCCGGGCACAGCGCCATGCTGCCCAGGGACCTGACATGCACCTGAGACCCACAAAGACTCAAACACCACACCCCAGGGGTAGAAGGCAGGGGTGGCATCTGTCCTGCTCCACAGAAAACAGGAATAAAACCCCCACTCAAGCCCCAACTGCACACAGCTGCACTGCAGTGGGACCACAGTGGTCCCAGGCTTCCTTTGAGCCTTAAACTTCAGGATACCCAGCAGGCCATGATACCCAGAAAAGCTGCGCCCCTCAGGGCTTGAGGTGATAACCCGCTTCCCCTGGCCCCTCAGGCCAGCTCCCCAAACAGCCTATGAGCGGCCAGTTTCAAGGGTCTGTAGGACCTTGCAGTGTGTCCTGAGGCCAGTGGCAGTGGCTGGAAGAGCAGGGCAAGCTATGGGCAAGGCCTTGTACAAGTGTTTGCTGGCACCACGCTCTGGTCATGGCAGGGCCACCGAGCACCCCTGGCTGGTCATCCTTGGCTGCCTTCTGCCAGAGTCAGTCCAGCTGGAATCTCCCTGGGCCGCTGACCTCACAGGTGAGCATGCAGCAATCAGCAGAAGAGTCCCAGTAGCATCTGGGTAGCTGGCCTGCTCAAGGTCACCCTGGGGAGCCACATAGGTGAGTCGGGTTCTGGTCATGAGACCCGCTGAGCAGGATCATCCAGCCACAGTCCCAGGGAAGGGAAAGAACGTTCTAGTAGCAGAGTGTGCTCTCCCCCAGGCTGCAGACGTCCCTATCCCTAGGGTCAGGCCACCACCCGTCAGGTGCACTGTGGAAGGCGCAGAAGGCTCTATCACACGGTGCAGGGAGAGGACGCGCCAGGCCACTTGGGAGCACACAAGACCACAGACCAAGAAGTGCATGCCACAGTAACTCTGGGACGCTGGCCAGCTGCCGTGCAAGTGTACCTCAAAATGTGCACTGTGCACCAGGTGCAGTGGCACTTGCCTAAGAGACCAAGCCTCTGGGAGCCCAGCCAGCACACCTGCGTGTGGAAAGGCAATGGAGGGCGGTGAGGGCGCACGTGGGCAACAGGCAGCATCCTCTCTGTGGGAACTGACCCGGGGCTGCCTCCCCACCCCTTTTGCTTTTGAGATAAGATCTTGCTAAATTGTCCAGGACGGCTTTGAACTTGTGATCCTCCTGCCTCAGCCTCCTGTGTTGCTGGGATTGGTGAACAGTATCACCGGGAAATTATCTTTTTTATTTTTTATTTTTTATTTTTGCAGTACCAGGGATTGAACTCAGACCCTTGTGCTTGCCAGACAAGTGCTTATTCTACTGAGCTTTCTCTCTGGCCCAGAAATTATCTTTTTCAGGGAGACAGCTCAGTAGAATAAGCCCTTTCTTGGCAAGCCCAAGGGTCTGAGTTCAATCCCAGGTTCCGCCAAAAAAAAAAAAAAAAAAAAAAAAAATCTCATCTTAAAGTGTTAACAGCTCAGCACCCCCAAGCCCTGGACCCTGGAGGCCTGCTGCAGGCACTTACCCTGTGGTTGCCCAGCACATAAAAGATGTGACCCAGGAGCACGAGTGAGCAGGCGGTGAGCCGATTCAGGTCCTCTGCATTGGACATCTTCAGTGTCTCACGCAGGAAACGCCTGGCCAGGGGACAGGGACACTAAGGCCCTGCAGGTCATGGATGGGTAAGAGGCTAGGCCCCGCTATGGGCTGGAGAGGGAACCCAGGATCTGCTCACCCACCGCTCTGCCCACACTCACTTGGCCTCGTTGTAGCGGCCCTGGAAGAAGGAGAAGAGGCCGCGCACGTAGAAGGCGGCTGCGCGCAGGCAGTGAGAGCTGTGGGGAGAGCGGAGTGTCACCCATTACCTGGGAAGTGTGGCAGGGGCAGGAGGGCATCTCTATCTAGAGGAGGTGCCCACAGGGCCCGTGACGCTTACCTGACAGGGAAGCTGTGGTCTGGGTTTATCCGCTCCAGCAGGCTGTACAACTATGGGAGGGAGAGAAGGCCAGTGAGGGCCACTTCCAGCCCATAGTAGGATGGGCACCAGCAGGGGCTGCCCTGAGCACGGTGGTGCATCCCTGGGAGGTGGGCTGGACCAGGACGAACAAGCCCGGGAGCACCTCTGGGAACCGCGGCCCCAGACAGCCCTGTTAGCTGCTTCCTACGCAGCTCCTCTGGACCACCCAGCTCCCAGGTCAGCCCAGGCCCAGTGGGAGAAGAAGGATACCGAACATGAAGCATGTCACCTACTACCTCTTGGTGCCTATTTCCTTCCCGGATATACACACTCGCCAAGTTGGTCACGATGAAGGCCCACAGCTCCTGATGGTTGGTGAGCTGCAATGGAGCCAGGCATCAGGGGCCGGCCAGGCATGGCCACATCACTCTGGGTCCCTTGGCACCCCTAGCACGGGGGCCCACTCAGAAGCTCTCTCTGTGGAATTGCACACCGCACTCACCCCAACCCATGGCCACACACACAACCCAGGCGCAGCCACCTCAGGAGACATTTAGACACCACAGAGCAAAACCAGCCACCCTGATCCCTCTCCATACTTGGAAGAGATCCAGTACTTCTCCCTCCACAGTGAAGCCCGTGGCCTCCCGACACCAGCATATGCTGACATGGTGGCCCAAGGAGCCTGGAGGACAGTACTCCACTGCTGCCCAGAGGGGCCAGGAGGAAAGGGAAGCCAGGTTGGGGGTCACGAATGCTGCCGATCACAACATGGATAAATAGCAGTCCTCATTTCTGTTGTGGTGCCGGGAACCCAAACGCTCACGTATACTAAGTTAGTGCTCTCCCCACTTATAGCTTGGGCAAATGCCACAGGGGAAGGAGAGGCCTGCCCGAATGCCCCAGCAGCCAGGCCAGGGCAGAGACAAGCCAGGATGTGCAGCAACACAGCGGTGCTGGGACAGGCGCTGGACCGCTGATGGGGTGAGTGAGTGGGAGCCCACTGGAGGGCTCCCTGCGGGGGTGTCCAGCTACAGCACCAGGATGCAGACATTGAGATAGCAGTAGGGGGGTGGAAGTCTGGCTGGCAAGGCCATTGGGTGCAGCAGGAAAGGACCAGTGCAGAGTCAGTGTTTTGGGAATGGTGTCAGCTGTGTGCCCAGACATCGATCACGATGGAGGGAGCACCAAAGTACAGCCCTGGAGGCCTCCCCTAACCCCTGAGGTCTCTCTCCTGAGGCTTCTACCAAGGACTCCTCTTTCTGGGGGAATGCCAGGGCTGAGGTGGACCACTGGTCTGGTGCTGGACAAAAGTGGCAGAGCTGGGCCCTAGACCTTGCGGGGTGTTGCCGTGCTTATGGTACTAGCCTCCTACCAGGATCTGACAGGATGGCGACCCTCTAGACATCGTCTCTTCCTGAAACCAGGTACCTCCTCTGCCCACAGCATGCCCAGGGCCCATGCTGGTCAGGTCTCACAGCCTGGGACCCAGGGTGAACCTGGCTGTAGTATCAGTGAGCCAGGCCAGGAGGCAACTTGGTCTCCGGGAGTGAGCAAGGGGCCCTGCGGCTGCCCCCTGGGAATACACACTAGCAAGAAGGCCCCACCCCTAGCCTTTCCTGAGCCTATTAAAGCCCTGGCTACTGCCAGGGCTGGTGTAGACCACTGCTCGTAACACCTCACTCAGCACTACCCTCATCACAGCCCAGCGCCTGGAAGGAGGCAGGGGCACCATACCCGCAGGGCTGTAGTGAACTGGGCTTCCGCGTTGTCCATGCAGTTGACAGAGACACAGTACAGGCCCTGGGGGAGAGGAGCTGTTACAGAATGTTCCGGAAACTTTATATTAGGGCCACACGCAGCTGTACTCAGACAGCATGACAAGTGGCTCTGCTGACTACTGTATCTTGGCACGGTATCACTCCTGACTCCCACGCCTAAATGACTTGGGACTCCAGGAGCTGGCTTAATGAAGCCCAGTAGCAACACTCCAGATCCTGCCTGGGTGCTGGGTGACAGGTCATTCCTTGGGGGTGCTCTGCACCCCACAGGTTGGGTCACGGAGCTCCTCATGGCTGTGGGCGTGCTCACCAGCAGTGTGTGCAGCTGTGCAGCATGGTTGGAGAAGAGCCGGGGTGACTGCTGGCACAGCTGGCAGACCTGGGAGATCTGTGGAGAAAGAGCAGCTTGTGGTCGGTCACAGGTAACCTGAGCCCTGGCTCTGGAGAGGGGCCCCCATACCTGGTGATATGCTCACAGGCTGCCGCCCACCCAGACTGGGACCAAAACCTGGAGGACATCTGGCCAGAAGGTAGAGTGACCCGCCTTGCCTTCCCCTCCATCCCTTGTGTGTCCTTCGAGGGTGACAAGCCTGGACAGACAGGTGCTGGATGTTTGCATTAGATCCTTGATCTGTCATAGCATGCAGGATTGAGAGCCACCGAGTGACAGTGAGGTGATTCAGAAGGATGCCCTGTTCCAAGGCTCAGACCCAGCACTACCCTCGCCCGGCCAGGCCTTCATGCCCACCTACCTCCTGCAGTGCGGTGGCCTTGTGGCCTGTGACAAGCCGACACATGATGATGTGCTCCAGCAGGATCACTTGGAAAGAGGACAGGATGGGGCTGCAGTCCAGCACTGCGGGTGGGAGTGGGCATAAGCAGGCATGCACTCGGAGTGAGAGCCGGCCCTGCTGTCTGCCACACGGGCCCGGAGCCAGCTTTCGTCTACCCATCCCCCAAGGTGTGAACTGCCAGAGCTTGCACGGAAGAAGTCCTGGGTGGGACAAGGCTCTGTGGAAGGTCCATGTTTAGCACACGCTGGAGTCTGACTTCTACCCCCAGCCTCCTGGCCCCGGAAAGAGGCAACTTCAGGCCAGACGAGACAGGCTAAGTCTGTAGCCCTAGCTAGCCCAAAGGAAGGCTGAGGCAGGAGGATTGCTTGAACTCAAGAAGCTATGCTGGCCTGGGCTACCCAGTGAGACCCTGGCTTGCAGAAAGGAAATTCCTAGAGGCACATTTTTGATAGTTAACCCCCTACCCAGTGTTCAAGGATCATTTTGCACACAGGGATTCTGGAGGCGCTGCAGCTGCCCTCAATCTGGAGCCCTAAGATGGGGCTGTCCTCATAATGCATGCAGGCACACCAGCCAGAGCAAGGGACCACGTTCTTGGGAACTCCGCTGACTGTTCTTCTAGCAACACTCAGGGAACAGGGAGTAGGCACACACATCAGCAGGATGCAGAGCCAGCCAGACAAAGGTGCCTAAGGCCAGAGGACTAATGGCTAAGCAAGCGTGCGGAGAACCTACATGTTCCTAAGGATCTGCCCAAGGCCTGGGCTGAATCCTTTTCCTTGGAGAAAGGACCTTACTAAGTTGTTCAGGCTGTCTCAATAAAATTTTTAAAATGATTAATTAATTAAAAAAATAAGTTGTTCAGGCTGGGTTCAGACTCACGATTCCTCCTGGCTCAGTCTCCTAGGTGTTGGGAATACAGGTGTGCACACTGGCACCCCGCTTCGCCAACAGCTGAGGGCTGCTGCCAGTCTGACCCTAGGTGCATCCACATCACATCAGTAAGTTGGCAAAAGCAGCTACACCCGCGCAGCAGCAGCACTTCACTGTGCTAGCAGGCATTAAGCACGGTACTGCTAACCCACATGGCTCACGTACAGGTGGGGCCAAAGGAAGTGGGGCAACAGCCCTGGCTAGTCAGGACCCCTGGTTCACGCCAGGACTCCTCTGCCCTCACATTAGTCCCAATGGCTGCTAGCAGGCTGGTGACACAAGTAGCACAGGCTGCCGCCCACCAGGGGGCACCACGAGCGTGCAGCACACTCACTCTTGAGCTTCTCCAGCTGCATGAGGGCCTTGTCTGTGTACTTCTGCGCCTTCTCCAGGTAGCCGGCCTGCATGGAGTGCATCACGGTCACCTGGCAAGGGAGCGGGCAGCAGTCAGCTCAGAGGGGCCCTCTCCCCACCCAGGCCTGGCTGGGGGGACTCACCAGGTAGACGAGCACGCACATGTGCTCCTTAGGCAGCCAGTGGAAGAGGTCAGCAGGGTTGCTGGGCAGGATCTCATCATCGTGTAGTGTGGAGATGGTCTGGATGCACTGCTGCAGCTGCTTCAGGCACGGCTTCACACTCTTTACCTGTGCACACCAGGCCACCTGAGTGCACCCCGCCCCCACTCCAAGGACTCTTGTCCCTCTGGGGTAGGGAGTGGCCTCCTATGACTGAAAGTCCCCAAGGGATCTCAGCTTCTACCACCTGTCCTGTCTGTACCTGGACCCAAGCCCGCATGTCTCTGAAAATGGGCTGCAGTCTGCTGCTCAGCTGGCCAGCTCACAGGGCACAGGTGACGAGGCTCCAATGCAGCCTCTAGCATCCTGGAGAGGTACTGGGAGTGCTCACCCCATGTGAGCCAGGGGGACAGGGTGGCCTCAAATCATAAAAAGCTGAGAGGGGGACACTGGGGTTACCCACCAAGCTGAGCCACAGCTGGGAAGGACACAGGCCACATGTGGAACACTCAAGTGGATGACAGTAAACAACACCCAGCAAGAAACCTTGGGTAAGCACCTGCTCTATGACACCCTGGGCTGCCTGGGGATCTACGAGCCGTGGTGCCAGACACATACTAGAGCAACTTGGGGCTGCATGCTGCAGGAGAGCTGTCACGGGAAGGGACGATGGTAGACCATCCTGTGCCACCTGCACCTGGCCATGCTTGATGGTGCCCCACAGCTCTGTGTCACACACCTGGCCAGCATCCAGGTAGTGGGTGACCTGGAGCACCAGGAAGAAGACACGCAGCGACTCCTTCTGGATGGGGTTCCCCTGCCAGTTCTCCACAATCTGCCCACACAGCGTCAGCAGCGGATGCACCTCCTGCAGCTTGCGTTCCATCAGCAGCAGCTGGCCAGGCAGGGGACACAAGGCTTGGCTGAGCATACTTCAGACCCAAGCAGCCTGACCTTGTTCCCACCTCTCCCCAAACCACAGGGCTACGAGGGCAGGGGCTTCCCCTCACAACTGCCTGCTGCATATGGGTGCAGGGATCACCAACACCCCACTTCCACTTACCATGCCCTTGCTGAGCAGGAACAGTGCCCTGGAAAGAGAGGTGGAGAGTCAGCGCATGGCCTCCCTAGGACACTGGCTGTCCCAGTGCCTCAGACCTGCCAGGCTGAGACATGGGTGAGGAATGACAATCCACAGTCCTCAGCAAGGGCATCTTAATTTACAGATCTGCAAGTCTGCCCTTTTCTGTGTATACTTCCTCTCCTTTTTTTTCTTTTTCTTTTTTTTTTTTGGCAGAATCAGGGATTGAACTCAGGTCCTTGCACTTGCCAGGCAAGCGCTTATTTTACTGAGTTATTTCCCCGGCCCCAGTACTTCCTCTTCTGAGGCTTAAACTAGAGTGGTCCTGAGCTCAGAAGGCCATGCTCTGCACAGGACAGAGGGTGTGCTGGGTGTCACCTCAGTGGGTCTGATGTTAGGGGACACACAGGGCAGGGGGCAGGAGGCAGGCGTGGCTCCTGCATGCCTCAGTGTAGCATCTGTGAATGGGGTGAGTGTTCCTCAAGGGTAAGGGACAAACTCAGGAAGGCCCTGGACATCAGTGGCTGCACTTCACCACCCTCAGCCCTCAGGAGGTTGTCCTGCCACTGTGCATCCCAGCAACACAAGAACAAACACACAGCTGTCCTCAGCAGGAAAAGCAGTGAGATGTGCACTGCAGGGCACACCTAAAAAACAGCAGCACAGCGTAGGAGGGAAGTAGGGCAGACACCTCAACCCTGGCCCCAAAGGCTCCCAGGCACTGGAGCAGGACTGCGGCACAGCTCAGCGGTGGGCACTGCCTGGAAGGCAGAGGCCCTGGGGTTCCCTGCCCAGCACTGCCAAGAACCACAAACCCCAGCTGTGACTGCAGGCGCAGAGGCCTTGGCCAACACTGAGCCCTGCTCCCAGCTGGCCTGCTCTGAGTCCCCCCGCACTATGGCTGAGACTCCAAGCAAGCACTGTTCTCTGCACTTCACAAGTGAGTGAGGTGCTCTGGCTGGCAGGTCAAAGTCACACGTGCCGGCTGGTGAGATGGCTCAGTGGTCTAAAGTACCTACTTAGAACAAATTTAGCAAAGCACAGGGACCGCGGTTCAATCCCCCAGCACCACATGCCAGCCAGCCCTGCCCCCTGGTGGGCTGAGTTGGCCACACACAAAATAAATAAATAAAATAAATTTTTTAAAAAAGCCACACGTGCCCAGTGAGGCAACACAGGCTCCACCTGTGTTTCAGCTCCTGAGTTTCAGGCTGCCCACCTGCTATCACCCAACTGTTGCAAGTCGAAGACGATCTCATGCTGCCACATCGGAAATGCATGGGTTGGGAACCCCTGTGCTGCTGGTAAGAGGCTCTGAGCCTGGGAGCTGCAGGTCTTGACCCTTGGTGGGGCCCTGGACCATCTGGCACAGGCCGCAGGATGCTACAGGCAGGGGCTTCACGAGGGTGCTAGCCCATGTTCACAAGGGAATGCATAACCACTGATTGTTTCTGGAAGGCTTCCTGGAGGTTCTGTGACATCTCCCTGCCCCACAGGCCTGGCCTGGCCCCACACACCCAGCAATCCAGCAAAGTGTAGGTCACAGGTTGGGCCGGGGATGTGGAGCTACTGGGCCGAGGTGTGATAGCTACCATCTTAGGACAGGGTGGCCAAAGGCTGGCTCCACCCACCCAGATGGTATCCTGGAGAAGGGACAGCATGCAGGGAGCTGCTTGGTGCCAACAGCCCTGGAAGTGTCCCACCTGTGGTCTGCCTTTGTCACGAAACAAATATAATATGTATCTTTTATAACTTACACACAAAGTATAGCAACATTTTATAGACAGGCTAACCCAACTCCTCTCTACTCAATGCAGCCCAGCAGGTCAAAAGGTTGGTCACCCATGGAGGCCAGGAAGGCCGTGTGTGGACTGTTCCAAGCCCCAGTACGCTAGTCTGCTAAGGAGAGATGCTCTGCATGAGGACAGAGGGGGACAGGCCCTTAGAAGGTGCCCAGCAACCCGACGCTTGAACTGTCCCCTGGGTACCAGGCTGCACAGAGGCTAAACGGCTTCACGCACAACACTGGCCTGTGTCCCCTTTTACACCAATGTATGCTCACTCTGCCTTCTGCTCTCCGTCAAGCTCCTCAGCACCCCATCAGGCAGACGTGGAGGTCACCACCTACATTACTGCCACCCATACCCCATGCCTCCAAGAATGGAAACAGTCAAGTCCTAAGGCATCTTTATAATATAAGACAGAACACAGCTGATGCTGGTTGCCCCTCAGCCAACTGTCGGCCGTCTGTTTGGTGAGCCAACAGGACAGGTGTTCCTGCAGCTTTCACCTGCGTGGCTCATAGGTGAGAAGGTGGCCACCTTTTCACATGATAAGGCCATTCCTGTTTGGGGTCAGGAGGAAGATGGCCACACTATCTCCACTTAGAGAATGGAGAGCACAGCGGGTGGCACCTACCGTGTGTACTCAGACCCCACCACTCGGGCGTACTCGGCTCCCACACCCAGGAGGTCACAGGCTGACACCAGGTCCTTTTCAAGCGTGTGCAGTTGCTGCAAAGGAGATAGCAGACACCACTCGTTACTGCCATTCCTGTCTGTGTCACAGGACCTGCCCTGGCCACTTTGCTTAAGCAAGTCCACCCATACCTCCCAATTGTCAGTGAAACTGCCCCAGTGTTGGTTCCGAGCTAAACTAACTGAATTCTCTCATCAGCCCTAATTGTCCTGGAGGTGAACCTGTGCTTGGCCTGTGCTGTCTCGAGTGTACAGCTTCTAAAGCTAATGGTGCAGAACCAGCAGCTAACACTCACAACCCTGGATCTTGATGCCTGGGATGTGCTCGACTGACTGCTTCCTGGGTCACCAGTGGAGATCCTAAATTATGAGGGTGTCCCTGGAGTGCTACAAGGGTTCCGGCTTAAGTGACTAGCACAATTTCAAATCTGAAAGCCTGAACAGAGACCAGTGGCCTCAGTCTTGATCTTGGGATCCTCAAACACACACGGCATACAGACTCTGTGAATGCCTAGCTGCAGTCTCCCCTGACCACAAACCCAAGCATGTGGGGCAAGATTAAAGGAGACTGTGTGCATGAGGACCAAGGTGGGCTGTGGGGACAGGTCCCAGAGCGCTGGCAGGCCTCCCATCAGGCCCTTCTGGGACCAGTGGCTGCTGCCCCAGTGGGAACTTCCGACCCAGGGTCTACTCATGTGTATTCAGGCTGTGGGGACAAGAAGGGGTCAGAGGGAAGTTGGGCCAGCAACAGGAGAGTGCATCAAAGAAAGGCTATGAGGGTGTCCAGCCGCAGTGAGGAAGATACAGACACCGCAGCCCGAGCCCCCAACCTATAGCCCAGGGGCTGGGCACCTTGATGGTAGATGGCAGCACCAGGTGCCCTGGGAATGGGGTGCCTCTCAGGCAGTGCCTGGGAATTTATGCAGCTCTCGGGGAGCTCAGGGGACAAAGAGTATCACTAGGACAGTCAGGACCCTAGATTCCCAAAGCAACCAGCACCCCATCGTTACCCCTGCACCAGGCCACTTCCAAGAGAAAAGTGGAGCCAGGTTGTTTGGTCTGAGCCGCGTGTGAGGTGGTGGGGGTGGGAGGTCAGAGTGGTGAGTTGCTAACAGGTGAAGAAAGTCCCCGGGTCCCCCCACTCAGGGTGGCGGCTCAGTCACTGCTCTGGTACTCACAGCGAGCTGGAAGAGCAGGCGGCAGTGCCAGTATGGGGTCTGCTGTGAGATCTGGATTGCCTTCCGCAAGAGCGGTTTTGCTGCATCCACAGAATTCTGAAAAGAAACAGCCCCATTTGGGCAAACGTGCCAAGAGCCACGGCCTCCCTCTGCGCAGTGCCGGCCCACAGGCCTCCCCAGCTGTGCTCACTGCAGGGTGCTCTGGGTTGCCAGTTTATCAAAAGAGAATAATACTTTATTGGGCCCGCTGTCTGGGAAGTTTCTGTGCCACTCTTAAAATAATTTCTCATCCAACTAAACTGAAAA
Source organism: Octodon degus (assembly GCF_000260255.1). Classification (NCBI taxonomy): domain Eukaryota; kingdom Metazoa; phylum Chordata; class Mammalia; order Rodentia; family Octodontidae; genus Octodon; species Octodon degus. The sequence continues at coordinate 403,054 of NW_004524858.1, forward strand.
AAATCCTGTACAGTCCCATGAAGGCCAGTCCCCACTTTCAAGTGCTAAGACCAGACCATGGACACAAGGCCCATACTGGTTGCCTCTAGGCCACCAAGAGTCCTTTCTCTAATGTGAAGCTGGGGATGGAACCACGGTCTTGCACATGCTAGGCAAGTACTACATGGCCATAGACGGAGCCTTTCTTTTTCTTTTTCATTTCGTTTTTTTTTTTTTTCTTTTTCTTTTTTTTTCAGTACCAGGGATCTTGCGCTTGCCAGGCAGGTACTTACACCGCTGAGCTATATCCTCAGCTGTTTTCCATCTTTTTGAGACAGTTTCACTATGCAGTTTGGGATGGCCTTGAAATCACTCTGTAGCCCCACCTGGTCTCAAATGGGGAGCAATCTTCCTGCCTTAGCTTACTAAGTCTGAGATTACAGGTGTGCACCACCATTCCCAGCCTTATTTATTTTGAGACAGGGTCTCACTAATTTGCCCAGGCTGCCATCAACCTGTGACCCTCTTGCCTCAGCCTCCCAAGTAGATGGATATACATGTGCCACCCTGCACAGTCACAAGTCTTCATTCAAAAACAGGGGAAGGCAATGCTGAACTACAACAGAGATCAGCAGCCAGCTAAAGAACACAAACGTCCGTAAATTTCATACTCTGTGTTGGTTCAGGATAAAAAAAAGTCTCTGTGCCCTTGCCAGCAAATGGTTACTCATGAAAACCCTCTGAGCCCCTGGGTTCAAGCAACCACAGATCCAAAATATCTGAGGGCTGGGCATTAGCATGAGGGCCTTACAAGTGCAAGGCCCTGGGTTCAACCCTAGCGCTGCTGTAAAGAGAAAAAGAAAAAGTTCTGTCTTCTCCCTGTCATGAGGCCCAAGAGCACATAAGGCCATGAACATTGTCACACTGTGTGAGGGAGCTGGAGTCTCCTAGAGATGAACTACACGTGAAGGAGACGGCTGGGCTATGCAGGTATGCAGGTTACAGCACTTGCCTAGTCCATCCCCAGCAAAGCAAAAATTCAATGAATAACAATAACTGTAAAGCAAGATGTGTCCAGGTTCTATGTAACACTGAGCAACTCACAGAATGATTCTGGTAACCAAAGGGAGTCTTGGAGTAAATTATTTAGGGCTAGAGAGGGAGTCCTGTGATCAGAAATCCTCAGGGCCAGATGGGAACGAGGTTGGTGGTGCCAGCCTGCCATCCCAGGCACTAAGAAAGTAGAGAAAGACCATCTGTGTCCAGGTTCAAGACCAGCCTAAGGCAGATGGGATTCTAGTTCCTCCAAGTCCCCATCATCTTTTGGTTTTCTGGTTTTGGGACAGGATCCCCTATGTAGTCCAGGCTGGCCTAGAACTCGCAGCAATGCTCCTGCCTCAGGATCCTGAATGCTGGGATGCCAGATGTGAGCCGGCACACCAGGTTCAAGCCCCATTCTTCAACCTTCTTTCAGGCCAGGGCAACAGGGAGAGGCTCTGCGCAGGGTTCAGAACCCTTGGTCTGTCCTTACTTTTTTTTTTTTTTAAACATTTATTTAATGTGTGTGTGTGTGTGTGTGTGTGTGTGGCCAGTTCAGCCCACCAGGGGGGCGCGGCTGGCTGGCATGTGGTGCTGGGGGATCGAACCGTGGTCCCTGTGCTTTGCTTAGCTTAGCTTGTTCCAAGTAGGTGCTTTAGACCACTGAGCCATCTCTCCAGCCCCTGTCCTTACCTCTTGACAATACAGTTCAGACAATAGACTCGCTGCTTCAAACTTAACATCTTCAAACTGCGGAATCTAGGGACGTCCAGTTAAGGAAGAACATACTGCAGAGCAAGCAGTGTAGAGGGCTGCAATCCAAGCCCCACATCTTCTGTCCCAGTGGCAACAGTGCTTGTGGCAGGCCAGGCACAAAAGGAGGGAAGGAGAGGCTACTGGGCTGGGGCAACGCCCCTCCAGGGGGCCTGTGGCTGGGCCCCCCCTAACACTCCTTTTTCCACTCCAAGGGCACAGTACAGGGCATTCACCTAGCAGGTGTCACGCCTTGGTCTCCATCTGCCAGCCTCAGCATCACAAAACAAACAAAAAAGATGTTCTCAACAATGAAAGGATACTTGCTGGGATATCAACCACTGAAAGAAAAGGAAAACAGGATTAATTCCCAGGTAAACGCTCAGCGGCATCTGGTTGCCCACTCAGTCTGGGCACACATAGGTAGCTCTGTCAAATGCAAGGCAGACTCTGATCAGGACAACAGAAGCCATGGGGCACTGGGTGGCGCCTGGGAGCCCAGAGCAGCCCCTGCTGACCTTCGGGACTCTGCTCTTCCCACCTGGCACTGACCATGCAGACATGGCAAGACCAGAGGAGGTGACTGGAACCTCTGAGTCCCCCATATGCCATCCACAGAGGACTGCCAGTCAGGCAAGAGTGGAAAGATGGCCTTCAGAGCGGGACACAGGGTATGGGCACAACTAGGGCAGCTGGGCTGCCAGGCCATCCCCAAGAGGTGACATGGAACCCAGGACTTCATGCTGGCCAGGCAGTGGCAGCGGCTGTGAGCCCTGGTGCCAGGCTTGAGACTGAGACAAGAGACTGCAGCTCAGGGACCACCTGCCATCCAGGATGCACCACGCTGCTCACGGCTGGGGGTCTCCCAGGGACCCAAAGGCACAACCCACATTTCCCACCAGGGTCCCCACCCACCCACAGAGCCCCTTTCCAGGACTTGGAGTTGCTGGAGGCGCTGGGAACCGACCGGGGCCCTGAATGTCTCTATGCCACTGGCAGCAACACAGCAGCAAAGGGCAAGATCAGGAAACAGACACCAGTAAAGGGTGTAGGTGACACTGCAGCACTGAAGGGCAGGAGCAGGGCACTGAGGGCCAACACAACAGGCTGAGAGGCCCTATGTCCCAACTCCTTCCTAGGGCTCTCCCCTGACCATGCACACTCCCTCTGTCAGACCCAAATGGTACAGGTGCTGATGGGGAGTAAGGGCACACAACTGTTATCCCAGCACTCAGGAGGCTGAAGCAGGAGTGCTATAAGTTCGAGGCCAGCCTGGACTACAAGAATCTGTCTCAACCCCCCCCCAAAAAAAAAGCCGGGCATGGTGGCGCATGCCTGCAATCCCAGCACTCTGGAAGCAGAGGCAGGAGGATCACTGTGAGTTCGAGGCCAGTTTGGGCTACAAAGAGCTCAAGGCCAACCTGAACAGCATAGTGAGACCCTGTCTCAAAAAAAAAAAACAAAAAACAAAAAAAAACCCTCCTAGAACAGTAACAAAAAAGTGCAGGTGACCAAGGAGACCAGTCATGGAGGACGGAAAAGCCAGGGAGGCCTGGAAGGGTGACAGCCAGGGTGAGGTGGCTGGGCAAAGAAGTCTGAGAAGCGTTTGCCTGGGAGACAGCCAGCAGTGGCAGGGCACAGTGGGAGAGGAGACAGATGCCCAGAGCAGCACAGGAGCCCAGCCTGAGCGCACCCCTGCTGTTCAATTAAGAGTCCCCTCCCCAGCGAGGCAGGATCAGGATGTGGCCCCAGAGCAGAGCCCTCCCAGCTGGGGCCCACAGGTAGGTACCATGCTGTGACACTAGGGAGAGGCTGAGCTACAAGGCCCCCCACAGGGGACACCTCTGCTTCTGAACATGAGGCCAGGAAAGAGAACTGGTTACAATTCTCCAGGCCAGGAGAGGAAGGACAGCAAGGCCTCCTACACCCACCTGACCTGGGCATCGAGCACTGACACTCCAGGTCTTGGGAGAAGTGAGACCCTAGTGTTCTGGACTTGTTCCCTCTCTGTGACACCCAGGGGTGGAACCCAGATCCATTCCTGCCATTAAAGTGCTCTACCATGGAGCCACCTTCAGCCTAGAGCACTGGGGTCTAGGCTGGCCTTGAACTCCAGGGAATCCTCCTGCCTCAGCCTCCCACAATACTGGGATGACAGGCACGCACCACCAAACCCATTGACCCTAGTGCTCTTAAGCACAGCTTTTCCAGCCCACTGACCTGCCACCGTCTCTTACATGTGTGCAGTGGCACCCTCCATGCTTAATAAGATAAGGAGAAATGCAGCCTCAGCATCTGTGCCCACGTACACTCTCAGTGCACTTTTGCAAACTGAGGCAGCCACATCAGCAGGCAACACCATCTCATGGAACCACCAGCACATCTGCAGGGTGTCACCCACAGAACTGTCATCATGTGATGCCTGGGTCTATGTACCCATGGAAGACATTAGAGAAGGATGCCGAAGCCAGGTGTGGTGGGACATGCCTGCCATCTCAGCACTCTGGGAGGCTAAGGCAGGAGAATCACAAGTTTGAGTGTGGGCAACTTAGCAAAATTTAAAGGGCTGTGGACATAGCTGCATGTGCAGGCTCTGGAGTTCAGCCCCACAAATACAACTGAAGCCTAGTGGTGGGCTGCCTGCATTAAGCTGTGCGCTGAAGGCTGACATCTCCTCAGACATGAGCACCACCGGCTGCCCCCACCAGAAAACAGTCCCTTCATGGGCAAATGGTTCATTCCTTTGACACCCACAGGTCTCATTTCTGAGCATCACAGACAGCTTTCTGTCTTTAAAACTCACTACTGCTGCTGCTTCTCTTCTCTTTCCCTATTCTTTGACAGGATCTTGCCAAGCTGGCCAGGCTGGACTTGAACTTTGTGATCCTCCTGCTTCAGCCTCCGGGAGCTGGGATGACAGGCAGGCAGGGACCATGTACCCAGCCTGTCACTGCTTCCTGACTGGGGTGCCAACAGCAGTACTCCCCTGGTCAGCCTGCATGCACGAGGGGCGGCCCCTGCCCATTCTTACTGGCCTGATGCCTGTAACTTCACTTTCATATCTGCAAACTTTTAACACAGCCTCTTTGACTGGCCCCCAAAGGCCCGTGTGTGACAGCCATGCTGTGGGGTAGGCTATCAGAGATGTAGAGCCGGAGCTATGGAGGGGATACTAGGGACACTATATCCCTTTATCTACTCCCAGCTCCCACAAGGCCAGAGGTCTCCAGTCATGTGCTCCTGCTGGACACTCAGTCTCACTAAGCCACAAGGACTGAGGCCAGAGACCAGGAGCAAGGCGACTGCTCCCTCTGTCACACTGATGGTCTTGGGTTTTGAATGGCAGTGACTTGGAGCAGGGGAGCGCAGTGGTTAGATGCACACTGCCACCAAACAACACACATGCCTCACACATGAAGTACACAAGGAAACCTCAGCCAACACTGCTGCTGCTTTACGTTTCCTTTTCTACTTTCTCAGGAAATCATTTTTGCTCCTCTCTCTTGATGGGAAAGCAGCCCAAGAGCCTCCTTGGTGGCAGACAGCCTGCGGGGTGCAGGGAAGGTTGGTAATGTCCTACCAGGTGACTCAGGGATGAGGGTCACCACAGAGCCATCAGGTGCCACCGAAGTGTAAGGGGCCCCGATCTGCACCCCTGGTGCCTATAGTCACGAGCATCTCCAGGCTTCTTGCCATGGACACTGCCTGCGCACAGGTCCCCACACGGTCCAGCACGTGCTGAGAGCAAGGACAAGGGGGCCTTCTGAAGGGACAGGCCTGCACGCGACCACTGGGCACTGGGCTTCCAACTGAACCAGAAGGCAGAATTAACAGCCTCATCTGCCGCAGCCTAGCATTGCTTTCTTTCTTTTTTTTTTTTTTTTTAAATTTATTTATTTATTTATTTATTTATTTATTTATTTATTTATTTATTTATTTATTTAGTGTGTGGCCAGCTCAGCCCACCAGGGGGCGGGGATGGCTGGCATGTGGTGCTGGGGGATTGAACTGCGGTCCCTGATGCTTTGCTTAGCTTAGCTTGTTCTAAGTAGGTGCTTTAGACCACTGAGCCATCTCACCAGCCCCCTAGCATTGCTTTCTAAGTCAGAGGAGCAAAACCATCCTTACAAATCAGCCCCAGGCTGAGCCAGGAGGATATCAAGTTCAAGGCCAGCCCTGGGTTCCATAGTGAGTTCAAGGTCAGCCTGCACCAAGTGAGACCCTGTTTCAAACAAAACAAAAGGAAAAAACAAACACAAGTAAAACAAAAAAACCATTATCAGCAGTTCTGTTCCAAATGCAGACACATCCACACAGATACTGGCAGTCCAAGAACGAGCAGTCTGGATGACAGGACCTAACACTTCATTCCAAAGAAGAAGCATTCATCCCTCCAAGGATTTCTTTTTTTTTTTTTTTTTAAATTTTTTTTTTTTTTTTTTTTTTTTTTTTTTTTTTTGGTGGAACCAAGGATTGAACTCAGGCCCTTGCGCTTGCCAGGGAAGCGCTTATTCCACTGAGCCATCTCCCTGGCCCCTAAAGTTTTAACCATTTATTTATTTATTTTTGGCGGAACCGGGGATTGAACTCAGATCCTTGCATTTGCCAGTCAAGCGCTTATCCTACTGAGTCATCTCCCCGGCCCTGCTCCAAGGATTTCAAATCAGGAAAATCTAAAAATGACGGTACGCTTTCCAGGCCCAAAGACAAATAGGACTGTGTGGCCTATAGTAGGCGAGGTGGGCAGGGAAGAGCGCAGGGTCCAGCAGGTGTATCCAGCACGCACAAGCCCCAGCACCACAGAAGTAATTTAAATACAGGAAATAAGGGAGGCACTGGTATGCCTGCATGCACTCTTGGTTGCACAGTAGATTGTACAAATGTCTGAAATGGAGGCATCTGCCTGAAAGACAGGTGTGAAAATGAGACAGACATCACAGTGCCTCCCAGAGAAGAAGACTGGCATAGGGGAACAGGTGCACAGGAAGAAGAAAAACATACAGAAATAAAATATGGAGCACGGTCTGACAGAGTCTGTGGAAACAGGCTTTGCACATTCTCTAGCCAGGAGATTTTTCTTTTTTTTTTTTTTAGCGGTACCAGGGACTGAACTCAGGACCTTGCACTTGCCAGACAAGTGCTTTTTCTACTGAGCTATCTCCCTGGCCCTAGCCAAGAGATTTCTGTGGAAAATGACACCTTTTATATTACAAACAATTTACCCAAGAATTTTGACACCACATCCACACCACTGCCAAAATCCTAACCTCACAAAGATGCCTTCACGACTGCTCATTAAACACATAGGGCAGGGAAGATGGCTCAGTGGAATAAACGCTTCCCTGGCAAGTGCAAGGACCTCAGTTCAACCCCCAGTTCTGCCAAAACAAACAACCCCAAAACAACAACAACAACAACAAAAATTGCTCAAAACTGGGAGGGCAGCCAGGGATATAGCTCAATGCAATATTGAACTCAACACAATTTTTGCCTAGGTTCAGTCCCTAAGCAAAAAAAAAAAAAAAAGGTAATCCCAGCACTCTAAAAGGCAGAGGCAAAAAATCTCCAAGTCCAAGCCCAGCCCAGATAACTCAGCAAGGCCCTGTGTTAAAATTTAAACACGTGCTGGGGAAGGAGCTCAGTTACCTTGGGTCCAATTACCTATACTGCCCAAACTATAAAACACAAGAGGCAGGTTTTCAGGTGCAGCAGCCAGCTCCCGAGCCAGGCCCATAGGCTGGCCTCACTGATGGTGAAGGCTGTGAGCTCAAGTTGCAAGGGCCAACGATGATGGGACCATTCAAGGGATAACTGCCCCGGCTGCAGGCTTGATGAAGCGTGCAGGGAAAGTACACCATAACTCCTTCCAGATAGCTCACAAAGCCACTGAGGGGTGGAAACTAACACACACAGATAAGAGATAAAATAAGGGCTGGTGAGACAGTTCAGCACCTGCTTAGCAA
>NW_004524858.1:412298-440151 GCF_000260255.1 Octodon degus
GGATCGAACCGCGGTCCCTGTGCTTTGCCAAGCTTGTTTCAAGTAGGTGCTTTAGACCACTGAGCCATCTCTCCAGCCCTAATAAATAAATGTTAAAAAAAAAACCCATTTAATCTTAGCAGACGGTAAAGAGCACAGCAGATCATTATTACTAAGTTTTAAAAATGTATTTAGTACAGGGTCTACAGGGTTGCAGTACTAATTTCAAAGCCTAACGATTTATTTAGCACTTACAAGTTCTTTTAAGTACTCCCCGCCCAGCCTACGCTGAGGGCAGGGCTGGCGTGAAATGTGGTTCCAGGATCAAACTGCAGTCTCCTGCTCCTGCCCTTTAAGTACTTATAACAAGAGAAAAATTCATCCACTAAAGAACAGCAGAACATGATCACGAGAAAACAGAAAAAAAAGATTGAGGGAACTACCCACTTGGGCCCCCTCTTGTCTGTCAGACAGGAGCTTTCTTTCCCTCAATAAATATATTCTGCTCATTAAAAAAAAAAAAAAAAAAAAAAAAGAATGAAAGCCACTTATCTTTTCAAAATATTCTCAGAGCCGGGGAGATGGCTCAGTGGAATAAGTGCTTCCTTGGCAAGCACAAGGGTCTGAGTTCAATCCCTGGTTCCACCAAAAAATAAAAATAAAAATAAAAAATTGTTGTTCTTTTGCTACCCTGAAAAAAAAAAAAAAAAGGAAGCTCCTTTTTTTTAGTTTATTTTTTTTTTAGGTACCAGAAATTGAACTCAGGACCTTATACTTGCCCAACAGGCACCATGTTGCTGAGCTATACAGAACCAGAAACCAGTAGACCCCCTCCATGAGAAGCCCTTATGCCCCCTCTTTACTGGGGATGACCCCAGGGCCTTTGGACTAAGCTCCTTCCCTAGCCCTTTTTTATTTGGAGACAGGGTCTCACTGGGTCCCAAAGTTGCCCAGGCTGGGCTCAAACTTGTCATCCTCCTGCTTCAGCCTCCTAGAGTAGGATGCTGTGGTTACAGGTGTGCTATACCACTCCTGTATTTTTTTTTTTTTTTTAAAGAGAAAACATCTCTTTACATTGCCTAGGGTGACCTCAAATTCCTGGGTTCAAGAAAAATCTTCAGCTCCTGGAGTATCTGGGACTACAGGGACATATTGTGCTTGGCTGTGATTCTTTGCTGAGTGGCTTTGGCAGAGAGGAGAAGAAAGTTGATAGCTGTATTCCGAGAAAAATGAACAATTAAAGACTGAAGAATTGGTCATGGTGGTACATCATTGTAGTCCTAGCTACTTGGTGAGGCTGAAGCTGGAGGATCACTTGAGTCCACAATTCTGAGACTGGCCTGGGTGATATACCAAAAACAAATAGAGAAAGAATGAAGGGGCTGTGGGTGTTGTGTAGTTCAGTGGTAGAGCATGTGCTTAGCATGGCTGAGACCCTAGGTACAAGGAATGAAAGAAGAGTTTTTCAAATGCATGTTTGCAGTCCAGCATGGTGGTGCATGCCTGTAAATCCAGCAGCACTCAGGAAGCTGAGAAAGGAGGGCCACTGTGGGTTCGAGACCCACCTGAACTGCACAATGAGACCCTGTCTCAAAAGAGGGGAGGGGAGGGAAGGGCAGGGGAAGGAAGGGGAGGGGAGGAGAGATCCTAGCTGGGGATGCAACTGAACTGAGAGAGTGGGTTCTAAGTGTCAGGCTGGTGGATGGGACTGCCAAGGACCAAGGAGGAGACACTGCGACACTGAGCAAAGGCACTTTGTAAGGATGAGGGGTTAAATTACAGGGCCTAAAGCCAAGTAGCTAAGGGAGCAACTTCAGGCCTGACTGCATCCCCCAGATAAGGCTGAGTGGGCAAAACAGTACACACAATGAGTATGAAGCCAGCTGGGAGCCGCTGGGCTAGGTGGGCCAGCAGGAGCGAAGGGTTTTGATCTAGCACACACTTGGAGGTGCTGGGGCCAGGCTTGGTGCTTGTGGCCTCTAAAACCCCACATATGGAGAGTCCCGCCATGGCCCCAGCTCAGGTTCTCTGGGCCACTGACCTGGGCCCTTCACTGGGCTGGGGACCCTGCCTCATCATTCTGGACCACTCAAGTGTCGCTCCCCCAGAGATGGCCACTGTCACTGAGCAGGACAGAGCCGCACAGGGTTATCAGGTCATTTCCTCGCCTTTTCCCACACACAGCTTGCTTGTCTCCCTCATTAAAACATAAATTTCCGAGGCCAAGAACGTTTCAGCCAGAGCACAGTGTGCAAAACAGGCTTGGCCCCTGGCAGGAGCTGAACACCAATATCTGCTAAGTGAGTGAGGAAAAACTCACCATAACAGCACAGAGCCCTAGCAGGGAAGGAGGCGACAGTAAAGCGAGACCAATTCAGCTTTTATTCCTAACTCATTACATGGCCTTAGGTAAATCACCTCACCTCTCAGAGAGCAGACCACCTCCCTTCTTGAAACAAGGAAGTTGATTTTGAGGACTAAAGCTCTCTTCTAACTTTTCCTCTTTCTGTTTCAGGTTTTTTTCCCCCTTTATTTAGGGCAGGCTTTACAGGGTCTACAGGGTCTCACTTGTAAATCAGACTTGTAGTGATTCTCGTTTTCAGCCTCCCAAATGCTGGGATTATAGGTGCGCACCACCACACCCAATCTTGTCTCAGCTTTTTCGTTTTGTTTTGTATTGGGAATCCAACTCAGGACCTTGTACTTGCCAGACAGGCACTTGTGTCTCTGAGCTATATCCCCAGCCTTGTTTCCGGTTTTGAGACAGGGTCTCGCTGCGTGTGCAGTTTAGGCTGGCCTTCAACTCACTAGGCTGGCTTCAAACTTAGAGGCCATCCTGCCTCAGCCTCTCCAGAGGATTGTAAGTGTGACACTACACCCAGTTCTTTTATTTCTTTTGGCAGAGGTAGAGATTGAACCCTAGAGTTGACATGTGCTAGACAAATGCCCTATCACTGGACTATGTGCTTCATTCTTTTCAAAAGTTTCTCCTTGAATCAGTATGAAATTGGGGCCAAGAATGGTGGTGCACAACTGTCATCCCAGCACTCTTAGGAGGCTAAGGCAGGAGGACTGCTGAGAGTTCAAGGCCAGCCAGGGCTACATAGCCAGACCTTGTCTCAAATTAAAAAATAATATTAATAATAATTTTGAAAAGGAGGGTGGAGTCTGACAGCACAGCTTTGCTGTGAGGTTAAACAGGCCAGGCATACTGACAGGCACTGTCATCCCAACACTGTGGAAGCCTGAGGTAGGAGGATCACAAATCTGACCCCAACAGTACGAGACCCCATCTCAAAACTGAAAAGGGCTGGGCTGAGGGCGTAGCTCAGTGAAAAGCTGTAGTGCAGTACCACGCACCAAGAAAGAAACAATTCTACACCCAGAAAGTGTACTGAATTAGTGCAAAATACCAGCCAGTCTTCGAAGGGCCAAGACATTACCCGCCAAGCAGAGGGCGGGAGCACATGCAAAGCGCATCGGGGAGGAAAGGTCACCAGCGGAGACAGCAGGCGCTTCGGGATCACCCGCTGCCTCAGTGGGCAACAGGTCCCAGGACCCAGATTCCCTGGCAGCCTCTTCACAGACCGCAAACGCCCAACTTTGTGCTCTGCCTGCGCCTCGCCATTCCCACCCCATGCCCGCGCTGAGCTGGGCACCGGACCGTGCAGACTTCCGGGCTACGGGAAGGTGGCCCGCGACGCCCTCCTGGGTCTCCAGAGAAGCAGATGTCAGCTTCAAAGGCGGTACCTGAAGTGTCACCGTGGCCCTCTCTTATCCTGAGAGTCACTGTCCCCCCGACCCTCCTCTATTCCAAGTCACTGCAGCCACGACGCACCCGCCCGGGCAACTGTCACCCCGACTTCCCTATCCCGAGCCACTGTCACCCGACCCTCCCCTATCTCGAGTCACTCAGGGGGCGAGTTCGCGCGGACGCTCTCGGGGCTCCGGGGTCCAGAGACCGCTCCGCGGTGTCCCCACGGCCCAGTGCCACCAACGAGTGGGGTCCTCCTGAGAACTTGAGGATCTGGGGACCCTGAGAATCCTAAACTGCAGCAACTCTCTCAGTCTCCTGAGGAGGGGGAGGTCCCGGAGCCCGGACTGTCACCAGAAACGGAAACAGACGGAGGGCAAGACCAGCGGGCCGGGAGAGAAGGACGTAGAGCCGGCCGCCCAAGGGACGCCGCACCCCGGTTCCCGCCCGTCGGAAGACCCCCACAGCGCCTGCGCCGCGGCCCGGCCTCACTCACCGCCTTCTCTAGATGGCTCCGCGCCTGCTCGCTGTTCTTCGTGTGGTGGTAGAGTACCGATCCGAGTTGCAGGTGCGTGCGGGCCTCGATGCGCTGCGGCGGCTTGAAGGGGAACACGGCCTGCAGGCAGTGGACACAAAGGCGGATCTTGGGCGGACTGGAAGTACGAAAGTGCTCAGCGAAGCCCAGGAGTGCCAGGTACCACGACTCAGCCGCCTCGGCCTGCGCTGCCTGGGCCGCAGCAGCCTGAGCCGCTGCCGCCGCCTGAGCCGCCATTTTGGCCTCCACAACAACAAGCCGCCTCCACAGGGAGGCGGAAGCAGGCACGCGGGGCGGGGTCGGGCCCGCTTGTGGCTCTCGCGAGATCTGGCCCAAAAGACATCCTGGGATGTGTAGTCTGTAATTATGTTTGGCCTCAGAAAAAGAAAGGTGGGCGAAAGGATAACACACACCCTGAGTCATCGGGACCGAGACTTTACATATCCATTAGGATGAAGCTTGCTTTTTATGGTGTAGCTCACCAGTATTTGGCAGCAGCGGGACGTGCGTGACCGATGCGGACTACGTCTCCCATGAGGCCATGCGCACTATAACAGGTCCCCCCAGGTGGCGCCTAAGCATTGTGGGATTGGATGAGTCTCAAGATGGACAACCGGGATGTTGCAGGTAACAGCCCCCGCCTCCTCTCAGGCGCTTGCCTTGGTTTTCCTGGCTGTGTGACGCGGCTTCGCTTTCCTCTGGGTCCAGCCCCGACCTGCGGACCCTTCGCCTCGGTCCCCAGGCAGCACGTAGTGGCGACTTCTGCACCTCCCTCTTCTGAGACCCCAGACCGAGCTCGTCAGTCGCTCCCGCCTGGTCCGCTGAAGGCGCTGGGTTTTACACCAAGGCTGTCCCGCGGGGTCAGCCCTGTGTCGCTTGCCGAGAAACTGCCTTCAGGGCCGCTCTGAGCTACGACCCTAGAAAGGGCGGCAATCTTGGGCTGACCTGCGCCCCTCTTTATAGCAGCTGCTTTCTGACCTGGGTTCAGCTATCTGGGCAAGGTGCCTTTTTGAACCGTTCTGGAGCGCTCGGTGCACACGTTGTCAAGGCTTTTAAATCTACTTTTCCCCAAATCTTGTTTTTACACCCCTGCCCCAGGATAGGATGCATTCATCCAGCCAGCGAGTGCTGTGTACCAGGCACTGTGGTAGGCGCCAAGTGTGCAACAGGCGCCAAAACAGGGCTGTCGTCCTAGAACTGGGATGGCAGTGCACTGGCACCAGAGAGACCGCTGTGTGTGCTGATGTGAGGAGTGGAGAGGCAGGAAAGGCCTTTTACAGCTATGGGAAGGCCAGATGGACAGCCTGCCCCAGAGGTGGGGTGCCAGCAATTGCAAAGACCCTGGGGTGGACTATGTTTGTCCCTTTGATGGATAAAACAGAGCTAAGGAGAAGAAACATCTCTAACAAGGCTTGGAAAAATATTTTCCAGAATTTGGGTTTTATTCCCTAGCCCACTGGAAACAAAATTTGAGAATGATGGCCTAGTCACTGGAATGAACTTGAAAATAAACAGTTTCATTGGATCTTGCAAAAGCTTAAATCCTCTTCCCTCAGAAGTGTTTAAAGTGAAATCAAGACTCTCACCCTGCCTCTGCCTGGCCCTAGAGAGGCCTGCTTCAGCCCCCTGAGCCCCTGCCCAACCTCAGAGCCCTGGGCTTTCAGCATCCACTCCTTCTTTCTACATTCGTGCTTTGGGTTATCATGAAGCCAGCTCCTTATACTCCAGTTCCAACTTGAGTGTCCTCTTCTGCTGGCTGTTTTCTGATAGCCATGGCTGTCTAGGTCCATTGATATTACTCAGTCTCACGTTTTTGTGGTTCCGCTAGAGTTCTTACCACAGTTTGCAGTTACTTATGTGCTTATCTTGTTCTGGGCCTGTAGTGCCCACAGCAGGAGACAAGCTCTGGATGAGCAGAGGCCTCATCTCTGTTACTCAGTGCCACAGGGCCAGCTAGGTAGCAGGTGCTCGGCATTTGCTGCCTGCATGGAGGGCTGGATGGATGAATCCAAAAGAACATCAATTGCTGGGTGGCCTGTCCTGGGTGTCTGTGGCGCTAACGTGATCTGTTGCTTCTCACCAGGAAAGGCCAGCCGATGGTTTGGGGTTGCTCCCCCCAAATCTGGAAAGATGAACATGAATATCCTTCACCAAGAAGAGCTCATTGCTCAGAAGAAACGGGAGATTGAAGCCAAAATGGAACAGAAAGCCAAACAGAGTCAGGTGGCCAGCCCCCAGCGCCTGCACCCTGGCGAGTGAGTACCTCCTGGGCCTGTTTCTCGGGCTCAGGGACAGAGCGTCCTGGCTTTGGAGTCTTGGCACGTGTTTGTAACTGGCTGCAGATAGAGGGTGTCTGGAATGACCAGGGGCCCCAAGAAGCTCACTGTGGGGGAGAGAAACAATGAGTGTGTATTGGCCGGAAGCCAGCCTACCAACTCATGCCTCCACAGTTATTTCCCACCCCCAGCTGTGAGTTGAGGGGCAGGCATGCAACGCACATCAGAAACCTAGACTCCAGGTTGGAGGATGGTGCAGCGGTAAGTGCCTGCCTAGCATTTGTGAGGCCTGAATTCTACCCCCAGAAAGTACTATTGATTCCATCTCTGCTCTGTGGAGCTGCTAGCAAAGGGGTACCATTATATCTCCAGGGTAGAGGGTAGCCTGAAGCACAGCAGCCACTGTCAGGCCACAAGGAGGCCTAGGTCAAACCAGGAAAAGCTGAGAGCCTGTGAATGCGAAAGGGGTTATCACAGAGCCGGATTTTTCTATCTGCCTGTCCTGAGGACGTTGAGGGCATAGAGGGGTTTTATCATCTTTTTTGGGAGGAGTGCTACACTGAGGGTGGAACCCAGGGCCTAATGTATTCACTACTCAGCCACATCCCCAGCTATTTGAATTTCTACCTTTTCCAGAGGTTGTGGCTGCTTGGCAGAGTGAGATTGGATAGGGCCTGGCACCTGAGGGTACTCAACAACATTGGCACTGGTTGTTGAGTGACTGTGTGTGCTGGCACCCCTGGAGTTGGCAAAGGCCTGCAGGGTAGCCTCCCTGAGGGTCTCCTAGAGGGTGGGGGACCACAGCCCCAAGAATGGGCAGCAGCATGGGAATATTGGGTGGGTAGATGTCAGCACTAAAAGCTTTGGAAAATGAAAGCACCTAAATTTGGGGTTTGTACTTGAAGAAGCAAGGGGTGGTGCTGTGTATCTGTAATCGTAGCACTCTAGGAGCTTGAGGCAGAAAGATCCCAGTAATGGGGGGAAAAAATAGGGGTTGAAGTTAGAGTCAGGCTTGTATTCTCCTTTTCACCTACATTTTTTTTTTTAAATTTTATTTATTTGTGTGTGTGTGTGTGTGTGTGTGTGTGGCCAGCTCAGCCCACCAGGGGCAGGGCTGGCTGGCATGTGGTACTGGGGGATTGAACCGTGGTCCCTGTGCTTTGCTATGCTTGTTCTAAGTAGGTGCTTTAGACCACTGAGCCATCTCACCAGCCCCTTCACCTACATTTTTAAAAAATATTTTTATCATGGTACAATATGAATATGGCATAAGATGTGAAATGTAAAATTTATTGTGAGGTGGGGCTGTGGGACTCAGTAGGCCCTGGGTTGAGTCTCTGGCACCAAAATGGAAAAAGCCATTGTGTCATGTCCAGGGGACCATTCCGACTGGAGTGATGGTGTTCAGGCATAAGTAATACAGTGTTGCTCTTTTTAGCCTGCCAGAGCCTGCTGTGGCACCAGCCACGGGGAGGCAAAGTCAGGGCCCTCCAAGGGGGAAGTCGTTATCACTATGTGCCTCCCTGCTGGCTCACCGTGTGTCCTCCTCTGGCTTCTAGAGTTGCAGACACACAGAACTCCTGCATCTCCAACAAGTTTGCCAACGATGGCAGCTTCTTGCAGCAGTTTTTGAAATTGCAGAAAGCGCAGACCAACACAGGTGAGTACAGTACATCCCAAGCTCCAGGCCCTGGCCTGCTGGGAGGGACAGGGCCATGTCAGAGCTGTTTGGCGCACCCCAAGTTCATCGAACACTCCCTTTCTACCCTTTGCCACACTGGTACCAGGGGCAAGCTGCTGCCCCGGCTGTGCAGCATCCAAGAAGCCAGATTCCAATTGGGGGCTAGATGGGGCCCCTTTCCCTGGGGCAGTGGAGAGAGGTCAGGGAGGGCAGCACATACAGACGCATGTGTGCAACATTGGGCTGCCTCCCCAGACACCTTGGTTGTGGGCAAGAACAGCAGGCTTTGGGGTGATAGGCAGCCTGCGAGTAACTGCCAATTATCACAGGGCAGTGGCATTTACTGAACGCCACCTGTATGCCAGGGAATCGAGGCTACCACAGTGCCTACCGTGGCCCAGCGTGCTCTACCTGGAGTGGATAGTGTCCAGGCCTTCTCATTTATATCTCTGATGTTTTGATTTAATAACAAAAAACACCACAGTAAGTGAAATCCTTCCTGCTGGCTCCTGACAAGACCCTGTCATCATCCTGTCACTCAGGCATCAGTGGCAGCGTTGTTTGCTTCTTTTTAGCCTAGCAAAGTTCTTTGGCTATCCTGTAGGGACCCATGAGCCCCACTTTATGTGGGGGAGCCTGCAGCCCACATGAGGCCTAAATGCAGGACTATCCCGGGGCACAGCTAAGGGCGTGGGAGCTGGCCACTGCACACTGCTGCCGCCCCACTTTGCTGTGGCTGTCTCTGCACCTGTGGGTCCTCGGGTATGAGGGCATAGGTTAGAAAGGCCATCCCCAGGCCTTCCAGACAGCGTCCCAGCATGACCCCTGGTACTCTCTCCTCCTCCCCACTTGATGGCAGCTCCAGTGCAAGGGATGGAGTATGTCCCCCCAGTGTCCATGGTGTGTCTTGAAACTTTTTGTACTGGTGAAACAGCCAGTCTTCAGCCTTTGCCAGGTTTCCCAGGGAGCAGCTGAGAGTTCGTCCACCAGAGGCAAAGGGGTTCACGGAGAGGACTTGTGTGAGCGCCATCCCCCAAGGCTGTCTCCACCTACCTGCCCTTCGAGGCCGGGCTGGGGACGCCCCTGAGCTGGGCTGGAGCTTGGGTCTAATCCAGAGGGGCTGGCTAATCCCCAGCTTTTGCTGTGTTGGCACGGTGTGTGCCAGGCAAGGCTGGCCTCCTTGTTTTTCTGGCTGGGGAGCTCTGACAGCCTCAGTGTCCTCATCTGCAGAACCAGGTGGCCTCTGTGAGTGCAGCTGTGTCCCTGAGTGGGGAAGGAGGGCCTGCAGCATTGGTTGGATGGGAAGGGGCAATGCATGCTGCAGACCTGAGCATGCTTCCTTCCTTCTACCCCAAGACCCGCCCCCCAGTGCCACACCGAGTGCGCCTACCCCCAGTGTCAGCACCACGAAGAGGCCCCTGCTGCTGAGCAAGCGGGCAGGCCTGGGGCTGGGCAGCCCTCTGGGCCAGGTGAAGAACTACTCACATGCCAAGCAGCTGCCTGTGGCACAGCGCCCGAGTGTCTTCCAGGCCCCTGACGAGGATGAGGAGGAAGACTATGAGCAGTGGCTGGAGATCAAAGGTAAGTTGGGAGAGCTGCTGCCTCTTCCTCTCCTCCATCTGTGGCTGCCCAGGTGCATCTGTGGTCCCTAGGCCTCCAGGCTGAGCTGCTGGCCAGGGTGGATTCTTTTGGGCCTTGCAGAACATGGGGAACAGCCTGGCAACTCTGGACAGCAGGCCAGGGCTTTGCCCTGGGCATGGGGGGTGGAGCAGCAAATGGACCAGTGTGGCCCGTCTTGTGGCAGCAGTGGAAAAGGGTGTCCTTATGTCCCTCATCCTCTGACACAAAATAGGGACCACTGCCCCTGCCAAGCTGGGCCAGTGGGGTAGGTGTGCAGGCTGAGGATGTGGTTTCTTCCTGGGGACAGGATGGTCCTTGGTGACGGCAGAGGGTAGAGAGCACCCGCAAGCACTCCTGGGGACCTGGCCTGTGTGTGTGCCTAATGGGCCCTGAGCCACATGGAAGCCTGGGTGCACAGTCCATCCCCTGACAGCGAGGGCTGACTGGGGACCCTGAGGTGCCGTGCCACTGCAGCCATCAGGAGCCAGCCAGGCCCTGTGTCACCGCTGTGAGCTGGCAGCCGGGGCCGCACCCTGCCTGTTAGGCCTGTGTCAGTCGCCTGTTGATATGGCTTCACAAGTGCCCTACTTCTAGACCAGCAGCAGGGTGATGGTTCTTGTTGGGCCATGGGAGGAGTGTGAGGCTGGGGAAGTCAGGTGCAGGATGCCCTGGGGCTCAGAGTCCTCCTTAGGCCACATGTCCCTGGCCTCAGACCCCATGAGCCCCACAGCAGCAAAGCAGCAGACGAATATTTGTTGTAGAGAGCTAGAAGCCGAGTATAGTGGGGCATGCTTGTAATCCCAGCATTCAGGAGGCTGAGGCAGGAGGATTCATGGGAGTCCAAGGCCAGCCTGGGCTACAGAATGAGTGCAAGGCCAACCTGGATCACATGGTGAAACCCTGTCCCCACCCCATTCCTCACCCCTAAAAAAGGTCACTACATCACTAGAGATGCAGCACCTAGTTTGATTGCCAGGTATCCTACCAGCTGATGATGAGAAATTTCTCCTGTGAGTTCCACAAAAGGGATGTGATCTGTAGAGCGGCTGGCAGACTAGCCTCAGACAGGCCGGCAAGAGATGCAGACGCAAGTGCTACGTGGCTCAGATGGGGAGGCTAATCCATGTATAAAAATATATCTTTATAGCTCTGTTCCCTGCCAAGGCCCTGAGATAATGGTTAAGCCCGTTGCCGCGGGCAGCCTAGCGCCCAGATGGTCTGGAGCAGCTTCTCACTGACGGAAGCCAGGACTTCTTGGAGAGCTGGCTGGCTCTAGGTGTGGGCAGGAAGTGTGTGAGATGACCCTGGAGCTCTGGGAGCCAGCCGGAAGAGGCTCCGCCGGCCACGGAGCTTCTGTGAGGACGCTGATGGCAGTGCATTGAAACCCACCCAGTGTCAGAGTTCGTAATGCTAATTGTAAAGGAGGATTTGGCACCTTTGAAGGATGGAAGGGAACTGATGTGTTATACTGAAAACTGGCAAATAAAGGAAAGAATTAAGCGTTTCCCCTTCACCACCACCCCCAAAACTCAGACAAGCAGGGGAGGCCGGATACAGTTCCGCACAAACCCCCTGCACCCCAGGGACGGACTCGGGCCCCGCGGCCCTCGAACCCCTTGCTGATGCTCTGTGCCTGGATCAGGACTTGGCGACCTCGGCCTGTCACCTCTGCTCCCCGCCCCTCTGTCGTTGGTCTGTAGCGCGAGTGTGCCTATTGACTGTGGGGTGTGGGAGTGGAACCCCAGTACTGACAGCCTCCTTAAAGTTTCACCCCCAGAGGGAGCCGAGACTCGGAAAGTGATAGAGCAATTGGCCCGCTTTGTGGCAGAAGGAGGCCCCGAGTTAGAGAAAGTAGCTATGGAGGACTACAAGGATAACCCGGCGTTCGCGTGAGTATCAAGGCGCGCTCGCTGCACGGTGTCGGTGTGTCTGTGGACTTGTCCTGGTGCCCAGGCCCGGCGCCTGCTGGCACTGAGCTGAGCGCGTGGCTTCACACCCGAGGCCACCAGGGCTCCGTGGCTTCTGCATGGGAGAAGCTGCCTACCCGCGCGTGCGGGGTCCCAGGCCCCGAAGTTCATCCTTGTCTCCTCACATCTCTTCCTCTCCAGGTTTTTGCATGATAAGAATAGCAGGGAATTCCTCTACTACAGAAAGAAGGTGGCTGAGATAAGAAAGGAGGCTCAGAGGTCTCAGGCAGCCCCTCCGAGAGGTAGGTGGGAGGAGGGCAGGGGTTCTGGGGAGGTGTCCTGAGGTGCAGTGGCGCTGCAGCAGCAGCACCAGGCTCCCCTCCTGCAATGCCCTGCTGGGCAGCAGGGATACTGGCAATGCGGTGATATCACCCTCCACCAGTGCCCAGAAGAGCAAAGTGCAGGGCACTTGGGAGGGCTGGGCCATGCCCTGGAGCTGGGCTCTCAGAGCTGTGCTTGCCGCTGGGGCAGGGTGTGGGCAGAGGCATCTGGCAGATGGGTGGGTGAGCTCAGGGGAGCTGGGGGTGCTGGGCCATCCCTGGCTTTCAGGGTGTAAAACCCCAGCCAGGTGCTGCAGGGCAGCAGAAGTTGGCTCACCATGCTCTGCAGCCTTGTCCCTGCTCTCTCCCCACCACCCTGCGGCCCCTGGGGAAAAGCCAGGGCAGTAGCTCCAGCTTCCAGCCTTCACAGCCCCTTGGGGTGGGGCCCTGGGGGTGGAGCCCTTGGGGTGGGGCTCAGGTGTGCTGTTGTGTTGACTCTGGTTTGGTCCCAGTGCAGTAACTGGCTTCCCGTTTGCCTGTTTCTCTTTGCATTGCCCCAACACTTGCCCCCGCGTTGCCCTGGGCTCTTAGCAGGAATTAGGCTGTTGGGTGTGGTGAGTTGAGCTCAGTACTGACAGCCTGCTTAAAGTTTCACCCCCAGAGGACGAAGAGGTCAAGAATCTTGCAGAAAAGCTGGCCAGGTTCATAGCAGATGGGGGTCCCGAGGTAGAAACCATCGCCCTCCAGAACAACCGTGAGAACCAGGCCTTCAGGTAAGGGGCGCCCTTATCCGGACCTCACGTTGCCCAAGGACACAGGGACCCCACTGCGGGAGGCTCTGTCCTTCACAGGCATTTACTGAGTGGCTTCGGGGGTGTCGCCAAACCCAGTATGTGGGTGCCTTGGGGCCTGGGTGTTCCAGTGTCCTGTGGGCATCTGCCTTTTCCCACTGTGACAGGTGGCAGCCCCTGGCTAGGCCAGGCTAAGCTCATGAGTGGAAATGCAGAGGCATGCCAGGGCCACTGGTCAGGGTGGGGAGCTGCTGCAGTATGTCCAGCAGTACTCCTCCGGCTTGGGGCTGGCTCTTTCCTGACACTGTTTGTTCTTTGTTTTGGGGGTCTCCAGTTTATCATAAGGGGATTGTCACAAAAAAAAAAAAAAAAAAAAAAAAAAAATTTCTTTTCAGGTATGGGCTGAGGAGATGGTTCAGTAGAATAAACGCTTGCCTGGCAAGCATAAGGGCCTGAGTTCAATCCCAGGTTCCACAAAAAAAAAAAAAAAAAAAAAAAGAATTTCTCTTCAGGTAAGGGGATTGTCAGGGGATATGGTGATTCTAAGGACAGAGCACCCTGCCAGTGTGTGGGGCTCACAGTGGCCCCGTGACAGGCAGACCCCAGCTACAAATGCACCCTCAACCCTGAGGGTGGGCCTGGCTCCTCAGGCATGATCATCCATCCAGAAGGCTCATGCCTGCTCTGCGAGTGGGAGGTCAGTGGCCCCTGGGGATTGTTGCTCCCTGTTTCAGGCAAGGCTCTCGGGGGCCTTAGAGGGTGCTTTACACTTAAGGACCTCTGAGTTTGTATGAGGCAGCAGGCCCAGTGGCAGCAGCCCCAGCCTTGCTGGGTGGGGCTGGCGTCCCTGCCTATGGCTGTGCTCAGGGCCCCTGGAGGAGCAGCTCTGCAGGGGGAAGGGTAGAGGCCCAGGCGCTGTGCACAGGTGCCACAGTGCGGGTCCCCTGACCCCAGCCAGGGTGGTCAGACGTGGCCTGGCTGCAGCCAGCAGGCCAGCAGGGTGAGCAGCTGCCAGGAGTTAGTGACCTGGGGCTGGGAACAGGTAGGGCCTGTGCTCAGTGACTCAGGAGGTCCTCCCTGTGGCAGGTGCCCAGCAGCCCGTGACCCCATGTCCCAGGTCCTGGGTTTGTGCTGAAGGCTGTTGATGTGCGGGTCACAGGTCCATGCTTCTAGGGCTAACAGTCTTCAATGGGCTTTCCTAGGGCTGGAACCCAGGTCCTTTGCCTTTCATCACACCCTGCCCTGCTACTCTTAATTTTAAGACAGGTTTCAATAAGTCACTAAGTTGGCGGGGCAGTACTTAAACTTGGTACCTTCCTACCTCAGCCTCCCAGAGTGCTGGGGTTATGAGCAGTCCAGGCGCACCCAGCTGAGGGTCTAAGATGAGTAACCCCAAACCTGTAGACTGGCCAGTGCCATCTGCATCATTGAGTTTTTTCTTTTGTTTATGTAACTGAGCTTTTATGACTAAGAGGCTTAGTTTCTTTGCCCTCTCTGTCCTCGGTTACTGGTCGGAAACCTCTGGCAGACAAAGTGGATGAGGTTGCAGGATTCCATCCAAGGCCTGAGCCCAGTGGCTTTGTCCTGAGGTCCCCAGCCCCCAGCCTTCGTCCTGTGTCACAGCTGGGATGCCGAGGGCTCAGGCGGCCCTGGGCCCTCCCGTGCGGGCTTCTGCCTGCTCAGGGGCAGCGATGGTGGGTGCCCAGCTCATCAGCAGAGCTGTGGTGAAAGTTGACGCAGAACACATACCTGGGACAGCGTGGTACAGCACCTGACGGGAGTGCTTTCTGCTCGCTTGTAGACCAAAATGGGAAGGTGGATGGCCGCGGGCCTGCGGGCTCTCCATGCACACTGCAGTCAGTCCGTCTCTGGCAGGCGGTTGGGGGGCCAGGCAGCTGCAGTCCCCAGAAAGGCCAGTGCACACACATGCTTGCACAGCTTCCAGAGGCCCTGGTGTCCCCGCCCTCCCACAGCTCCTGAGCCTTCATGGGCCTTTCGGTGGTAGGCGCCTCACCTTGTGTTTCTGGGCGCCCAGATCTCACACCACAGGGTCCAGCAGCTCAGCCTGCCAGGGTCTGCCTGCGGTCTGGAGGCCCCTCCCTCCCCTACCCCTTCCCAAGACCCACAGTGTGGTCTCCGCCTCATCTGAGTATTGGTGGGGGCAGAGCCCGCCCAAACCAAAGCATGTGGGAAAGGCGGCTGTGTCTGCTTGAATGAGGCATGTGTGAAGAAATCCAAACACATCAGATGAGTAGGACCGAGCATAGACTGAGGTGAACCTGCACTACAGAGCAGACTGGCTGGAGAGAGCCACAGTGTCCCTGAGCTCTGGGCAGGGTGCAGTCTGCCAGCCCTGGACTTAAGGTGGACGCTGTGGCCCCCGCTGGCAGGACTGCTGCAGCTGAGGGCCCCAGAGGGCCTCACTGCTTCCTGCTGCCTTCCCTGGCCTGGCTCAGCAATGGGTCTGTTCACTTCAGTACTTGGATGAAACCAGACATCCACAGCTTGAGGAGAGGGGTGTTGGCTCTCGGGCTTAGAGGATTTGGTCTGAAGCCAGCCAGCTCCAAGGCAGGAGCATCCTGGCAGACGGATGTCAGAGAGGGCCAGGGAAAGCAGAGAGGGAAGGACTGGGACAAGAAGGTGCCTCAAAGGCCACGTCCCACCACCCAGCCTCCTGACAGGGCACTCAGCCGTGAGCACATCGGCAAGGAGGGTGGGCCTGTGCCCTATCTGTCTGAAATCGTTGAACTGTGGGTGTCTTTTCAGCTCTAGCCATATGCTCTTTGCCCTTCTGAAACCTTTGTGGGGTTTTTATTTCGAGAGACAGATTCTCCTGTGTTGTCCAGGCTAGCCTTGAACTCCTGGGCAGAAGTACTTCTCCTGCCTCAGCCTCCGAGTAGATGGGATTACAGGTATGCACCTCTGTGCCGGACCTGCACATTGCTTTACTTTTCTCTGTTAATTTTTACAAAGATGCCTCACTGGGTCACGTTTGACCTATGACCCAGGTGGTGGCACACACCTGTAATACCAGCTACTCAGGAGGCTGAGGCAGGAGGATCATAAGTTCAAGGTCAGCCTGGGTTACTTATTGAGACATAGTCTTAAAAAAAAAAAAAGTTGATGGGCTGGTGAGATGGCTCAGTGGTCTAAAGCACCTACTTAGAACAAGTTTAGCAAGTTCAATCCCCCAGCACCACATGCCAGCCAGCCCCGCCCCCTGGTGGGCTGAGCTGGCCCCCCCCCCCCAACAAATGAATAGATAAATAAATTAAAAAAAAAGTTGAGTGGCCGGGGAGATGGCTTAGAACAAGCGCTTGCCTGAGTTCAATCCCTGGTTCTGCAAAAAAAAAAAAAAAAAAAAAAAAAGCTTGGACTGTAGCTCCTGGTAGTCAGGCTGCAGCAGGAGGGTGGGGAGCTTGGCATGGCGTCTGGCTCAAAAGCAAGTCAGTGGTGAGGCCATGGCACCTCACCATGCTCCTCGTGCCAGGCCCACCAGACTCTTGAGTCTGGTCAGTTGTGAGGCGGTAGTAGAGACCACAGCCTGAAGGGACCCTCATGCTTGGGGCCTACTGACCTTGTCCCCACATTTGTCCCCACAGCTTTCTGTATGAACCCAACAGCCATGGCTACAGATACTACCGGCAGAAGCTGGAGGAGTTCCGGAAAGCCAAGGCTGGCTCCCCCAACACCCTCACAGCGCCTGACCTCGGCCTGAGGCGCAGGTCCCCTCCTGACACCCTGGCAGGGGCCCCACCCCCAGCCGCCGCCTGTCCTGCCCCAGCCGTCCCTGCACCTGCCATGCCCCCGGCCCAAGCCATCCCCAGTAAGCCAGCCTCAGCCTCCACGGCCACTGCCAAGCGAAAGCGGAAGAGCCGATGGGGCCCTGAAGAGGACAAGGTGGAGCTACCACCTGCTGAGCTGGTGCAGAGGGACGTGGACGCCTCTCCCACACCCCTATCAGGTGAGTCTGGCCTCTGCCAATCGGGTGGTACTGTAGCATGTGCCACAGCAGCGCTCCACCTGCAACCTGGTTGCACCAGGTATATGTGTGTGCCTGTAAGTGTGTGTGTGTGTGTCCCTTGTCCTCAGGAATTGGTTCTAGGACCCCCGTGGGTGCCAGATATGGGATGCTCAGGTCCCAGACAAAAATGGCGTAAGTCCGAGCAAGGTGTTGTGCAAAGATCTGTCATCCCAGCTACTTGGGAGGCGGAGGCGGCAGGATCGCAGGCTGGAGGCTACTTTGGGTAAGATAGCAAGACCCTGTCTCAAAAAGGCTGGGAGTACAGATAAGTGTACTAGTACGCCCCTTCTTCTTTTCCCTGACCAGCTGGTGATAGGTACCGGGCTTCCCATGTTGGTCATCAGCCACCACCACACCCCTCTGTTTCCTAATGGCAGCCATCCCAGCCAGCAGGAGGTAGTCCTCAGAGCCCCATCTGCATCTCCTTGGTAACTAATAACACTAGCCACCTGTCCTCTTCACAGGCTCTCCACCTAGCCGCTTTGCACTTTTTTCCCCCCAGAACCGGGGATTGAACTCAGACCCTTATGCTTGCCAGGCAAGCGCTTGTTCTGCTGAGCTGTTTCCCTGCCCCCTAATATAGCCACTTTGGAGCAGTGTCTGTGTTAGTCCTTTGCCCAATTAGAGTTTGAGTTGGTTGTCTGTTGTTGAGTTGTAGTTTTTTATATATTCTGGTGGCAGCTCATCAGATGATGTGCAAATGGTTTTTCTTATTTTGGGGAGGCTAAGGCAGGAGTAACTCTGAGTTCAAGGCCTCAACTACATAGTGAGACCTGTCTCAAAAAAAGGTTCTTAGAGGCCAGGAAAGTTTGAAGTTTTAATGAAGTCCTAATTTTCTCTTTTGTTGTTGTTGCTGCCTGTGAATTTTACATTACAGTGCTTAAATTTAGGTCCTTGTGAGTGATATAAAGGTGCCAGCTTCATTTGCACAGAGGTATCCTTTTTTCCCAGCAGCATTTTTTTTTAAATGAATTTATGGCAGGGTCTACAGGGTCTCATATTTAGATTGGACTCGTAGTGATTCTCCTGTTTTGAGCCTCCCAAGCTGAAATCCAAGGGATTACAGGCGCACGCCGCCACACCCCATCTCAATCACTGCCTCAAAGCGCCCCAGGGGCAGGGCTGGCAGCCAGCAACATTTGTTGAACAAATGTTTTTTTCTTCTATCAAATGGCACATTGGTAAAAATTCACTCACCAAAGACATAGGCTTATTTTAAAAATCTCTGTTCTGATACGATGTCGGTGTCTGTCCTTACACTAACGTACTGTTTGATGCCCCTAGCTTTGTAGTTTGAAAACAGGAATACGAGTCTTCCAACTTAATGAAAATTATTTTGGCAACTCGGGTCCTTTGAGTTTCCAAATGCTTTTACTCATGGATGGATGGATGGGACGATGGGAGGATGGGAGAATAAGTAGTTAAGCGGGTGGGTGTGTGGGTGGGTGGTGGGAGCATGAATGGATGTGAGGGTGGATGTGAGGATGGGTAGGTAAGCAGGTGGGTGGGTGGATGCATTGTTGTAGCCGGTGATGTATCCAGGGCCCAGCTCGTGCTGGGCAAGGGCTCACTCTGCGACCAGCCACTCCCTGGGTGCCAGATGAGTTTCAGATGGGCTTTTCATCTGCAGATACTGTCTGCATCTCTGCTGGGTATGCAGAGGCCAGTGGGTCACTGGGCAACAGTGACACCTTTAGGCTCTGTGGATACGAGATACCACTCCATCTATTTTTCTTGTCTTTAATTTTTCTCAACAGGACTTTGTAGTTTTCTTGAGTTTCTACATGCACGATTGTGTCATTTATAGACAAAGTTTTGCTTTTCTTTTTCCAATATGGATACTCCTTACTGCTTTTTCTTTTCTTTCTTTCTTCTTTTCTTTTTCTTTTTTTTTTTTTTTTTTTTTCCAGAACTGGGGATTGAACTCAGGCTCTTGCGCTTGCCAGGGAAGCACTTATTCCACTGAGCCATCTGCCTGGTCTCCCCTTACTGGTTTTTCTTCCCTGATTGCTCTGGCTAGATTTGCAGAACTGTGGTGACTCCCTGTGGCCAAAGTAGGCATCTCCACCTGGCCTGACCCTCGAGGGAGGGCAGCCAGGCTCTCATCACTGGCTGGGATGGAGCCAGCATTCCCCAAGTGCCAGTCACGCAGCGGCCATGGAGCCACCCCCACCAGGACCTGTGTGTTTTGAAGAAATCCCTTCTATTCCAGATTTATCAAGCGGTTCTATCCCCAGCCTCCTGTGCCTTACCAGACCCTCCCTGTTAATGGGCTGTCAAATTTGTTTTCCCAGTACTGTATGAAGACATTCTGTGCCTGTGTTCATAAGGAATACCAGGCTGTGGTTTTCTTGTACCGTCTGTCTGCCTTTGGCATCAGGGTAGTACTAGTCTCATGCAGGAAAGTAGCGCTGCCTTCCTGTTAGGGTTTGGGGGAAGAGTTGGTACTGCTGCTGCTTTTTTTTTAGTCACTTCTTTTTTCTTTCTTTCTTTTTTTTTTTTTTTTTACGGAACCAGGGATTGAACTCATGCCCTTGTACTTGCCAGGGAAGCGCTTATTCCACTGAGCCATCTCCCTGGCCCCTGGTGCTGCTGCTTCTGTTCAGTGTGTGGTGGACATCTGGCCGGGCACCTTCTTGTGGAGAGGTGCGAGTGTGGAGGCAGCCTCATTAGCAGGCCGGATAGGGTCTTTGGTTCCCTCTTGCGTTGCTTTCAGTTGCTCTTGTGTTCTCTCCACGAGGTTGTCTGAGTTGTTATGCAGTTATCTATCGGACTTCCTTGGAGTCCTTGGTTGATAATTTTTTCCATTTTAGTCATCAACACTCTTCTTTCTTAGTTAACCTCTTTAAAGATTTGTCATCTTAAAAAAAAAAAAAAAGATTGTGATCTTTTGACTGAACTCAGGACCGCGTGCTTGCCCAGCAGGCCCTTTCACCGCTGAGCTGTCTCCCCGGCCCTGTTGGTCTTTGCAAAGGCCTACCTTTTGGTCTCATTGACTTCATCTTTGGTTCCCTATTTCATTTATTCCCCTGCAGCTCTCTCATTACTTCCTTTCTCTTACCTTTGGGTTCTGTTTGCTGTTGTTAGCATAATTATAGTTTCTTTTTTATTTCTAAAATGTCTATAAATTTATGTATTTTGTATTAGTAATTTCAGTTTCTTTTGCTGTGCTGGGGATGGCACCTGGAGCCTCCTGTGCTTGCTGGGTGTGTACTGTACCACAGCCCAGATGATCAGTTTTGCCTTTTTTTTTTTAAGTGTATGTACTTATAGCTGCAAATTTCCTCTTTTTTTTTTTTTTTTTTAGGGTGTGGGGATTGAGCCAGGTTTCACTGTGTAATCCAGGCTAGTCTTGAAGGCACTAAGTTGCCCCAGCTCACCTTGAACTTACAGCGATCCTCCTGTTTCAGCCTCCCAAGTGCTGGAATTACAGGCATGCACCACCACACCCAACTGTATTAGAATATAAGTTCTCTTTTGTTTCTAGTGACTTTTGGGGGCCTTTCTTTTTGCTTTGTTGTTATTATTTTGAAACAGGTTCTGGCTGTGTAGTGCAAGCTGGCCTCGAATTCACTTACGTAACCCAGGCTGGCCTTGAACTCAGAGGTCCTCCTGCCTCAGCCTCCTGAGTGCACCACCACTCCCAGCTCCGATGACCTTTTTGGCTTGAAGTCTGTCTTGTCTGTCCCTAAAGTAGGGGTCTCACTCTCTTGGTGACTTTTGCCTGCAATAATCTTAGTCCATCCTTCCCCTTTTATCCTGTTCTGTGCCTCTGGAGCTGAACTCCCAGCCATGGCGTGGTGGCAGATCTTGTCACCAGTCTTAAGCTCCAGGCGCACTGCTGCGTCTCTGTCACAGGAAGCTCAGAAAGTGGGCACCAAGAAGCACAGCCCCACCGCATCCAGGTTTTCCAGTCCCCTCTGTAATAACGGCGCAGGGACAACTCCCTGCCCACCGTGGCCTCTCCCTGGTGGCTTCCCCCCCAGCCCGCAGGGGTGCCATCTTCCTGCAGATGAGGACAGGCGGTGACAGCCTCTCCTGCTGGCTGCCGGAAGCACAGCTTGACAAACCAGCGGGTGCCTGGGGCATCCCACACACTCCCTTCCTGGACACCATGGCCCAGTTGTAACCAGGGCCCAGAGACATGAATGATTCACCCAAGACTTGCAGCTGGAATGTGGGCCTTTCTAGCCTGGGACCTCAGCTATTCCAGGGGTAGAGGGGCTGC
Organism: Octodon degus; assembly: GCF_000260255.1. Classification (NCBI taxonomy): domain Eukaryota; kingdom Metazoa; phylum Chordata; class Mammalia; order Rodentia; family Octodontidae; genus Octodon; species Octodon degus. The sequence continues at coordinate 433,414 of NW_004524858.1, forward strand.
CCTGAAGGTAGATCCAAGGACTGCCTTAAAGGGCTCAGGGGTTCTGGTGGGCACCAGTAGCTGGGACTCAGACACCTTGTTGGCTACTCAGGTGCAACACACTTGCGCGGGGTCTGAGTACACGCAGCTCAGAGGCCCAGGCAGGCACCCGCTGACACCGAATCGCCCCACTCCAGCATGGGCTCTGAATCCCAGGCCCACATCCCCAGGGAGCTGGGCAGCCTTGCCACCTCGGATGAGAGGACCCCCAAGGCTTCCAGGGCCAGGAAGAGCCATACACAATTCTCTTCTCTTACCTCCCTACCCCCCCACTCACTCTCTCATTCACACACACACACACCCCAAAGCTTCCAGGACAGGGCCAGGAAGAACTATACACAGTTCTTTTCACTCACACACTGTGTCTGTGTGTGTGTGTGTGCGCGCGCACATGCGCGCATGTGCGCACGCACGAGAGAGAGAGATCGATCGATCGATTGATCGATCGATCTCCAGGGAGCTCGGAGCTGGCAGCCTCCATGATTGCTCAGGGCACAGCCAAGCCCCCTCGACCAGGTAACGCCACTCCTCTCACCCTCTGCCTCATTTCTTCCCAGGAAGCCACCTCAAGGCTGGGTGTTTCCACCGTTCTGGGCCACTGCGGCATCTTTATAGTGCTGGGCCTTGCTGGCTGCAGCCCAGTGCCTGGGCTCCAGCCAGCTTCAGTGTCAGCCACTCCACAAGGCTGCCTTCCAAGCCTTGTAGAGTCCCTGCCCATTAGCTGTGTGACGTTGAGGCCCAAGCCTCTAGGTATAGTCTCGACGTCTGCAGCTGAGGTGACACGGGGGTTTCTAGCCCATGGGAGGCTAGTGTGCCTTGCAGCACCGGCGTAGCATCCAAGGCCCTCTTAGAAGCCAAGGCGCTGATCACCGAGCCCTGAGGCCCATCTCCTTCCAGAACCAGCACTGGTTGCCTTGGGTCTCATGAGCTCCACCCTGGCCTGCGTGCCATTGACCGCTGTTGTCTCCCATCTCCAGTGCAGGACCTCAAGGGGCTTGGCTATGAGAAGGGGAAGCCTGTGGGTCTCGTGGGTGTCACAGAGCTGTCAGATGCTCAGAAGAAGCAGTTGAAGGAGCAGCAAGAGGTAGGGCCCCTGGGAGCCGGGCTGCTTGTCCTTGGGGCCCAACCCCGCAGCTGAGGAACCCTGGGCAGGACGCACTGTGGGGCACACACTGAGCAGTCCCCCGTGGCCCCCGCAGATGCAGCAGATGTATGACATGATCATGCAGCATAAACGTGCCATGCAAGACATGCAGCTGCTGTGGGAGAAGGCCTTGCAGCAGCACCAGCATGGCTACGACAGCGACGAGGAGGTGGACAGTGAGCTGGGCACCTGGGAGCACCAGCTGCGGCGCATGGAAATGGACAAGACGCGGGGTGCGCAGGGCAGGAAGTTCCCAATGTGAATGGGAGTATGGGGCCGCTGTGCAGGCTGTCCGTGTGCACAGGGGACCCTGAGGTCGCAGCCCCCACCCCCCACTAACCCTGGTCCCCCCGCAGAGTGGGCCGAGCAGCTGACAAAGATGGGCCGGGGCAAGCACTTCATCGGGGACTTCCTCCCCCCAGATGAGCTGGAGAAGTTCATGGAGACCTTTAAGGCCCTTAAGGTGAGCCGGTCTCAGCATGCGGGCCAGCATGGCTGGGGCACGCCACACGTGGGCCCCCCAGCAGTGCTTGTCCCCCAGAGTCCCAGCCCAGTAGGTGTTGGCCTCAGCCCTTGAGCACTCAGCATCTGTTCCCAGCTGGGCAAGGCACGTGCCTGTCATCCCACACACTCCTTTTGTGTGTGGTTCCAGGGTGGAGCCCAGGACTGTACACAGACCTGTGTCCTCGGCCCATCTTAAATGCCTTGCAATGGACCTCCTCCCCAAGGTGCTAAGTTGTGGAGGGCGGACTTGAACTTGCAATCCCCTGCCTCAGCCTGCCACAGTGCTCAAGACTGCAGGTGTGCACTCCCACACTCAGCTGTCCCCACCATGTGGAAGAGGCAAGAGGATCACTGGAGCCTGAATCCAAGACCAGCCTAGGCAGTAGTAGCAAGATTCTGTCTCAAATACCACAAGGACAAAGTGCTGTCAGCCCACGCACTTTTTTTCCCCCCAGAACCAGGGATTGAACTCAGACCCTTGCACTTGCCAGGGAAGCGCGTATTCTACTGAGCATCTCTCCGGCCCTTCACGCGCTTTTCTTAAGGAGGGAGTGCTAGTCTTTCTGTGGACGGCCATGCCCACTTTGCCCCTTTTGCCCCAGCTCCCTTGATGGCTCTGGGAGAGCTGGGCCTGCTGGGGTGTGTGAGGCTGGACTGACGCTGCCTTCCCCTGCCCCCAGGAAGGCCGTGAGCCCGACTACTCCGAGTACAAGGAGTTCAAGCTGACGGTGGAGAACATCGGCTACCAAATGCTCATGAAGATGGGCTGGAAGGAAGGCGAGGGGCTAGGCTCCGAGGGCCAGGGCATCAAGAACCCGGTGAACAAGTGAGTGCAGCTGCTGCGGATGGCCACCCAGGTCCCTCCTTCCCTGACCCTCAGGGAGGCCCCCAACCTGGGGGAGCCCCCGCCCCCAGGTGGCCGTGCTGCTCACACTGCCTGTTCCCCTGCCGGCAGGGGCACCACAGCAGTAGATGGCGCGGGCTTCGGCATTGACCGGCCAGCCGAGCTCTCCAAGGAGGACGATGAGTACGAGGCCTTCCGCAAGCGGATGATGCTGGCGTACCGCTTCCGGCCCAACCCCCTGGTGCGCAACCTGGGCCTCCCAGCCCCCACAGTGGTCCCCGGGAGGGTGGCGCCGAGGGCCCTTGCCCCCAGCACCGTGCGCCTTAACCTGACCTCTTGGTCTCCACAGAACAACCCGAGGCGGCCGTATTACTGACGGGAGCCACCGTGTCCTGCCACCTGCCTGGAGCATCCGCGCCGTGCCTGTCACCCTTGCAGCCCTGCTGCACATTAAAGTCCCAGTGCGCGCCTGCACAGCCTGGTCCCTGCCGCTGCCACTAGCACCTTCACGGTCGGTGGGCTGGAGGGGTCACACGATGGCTGACAGACCGCCGCACCGCAGGAATGTGGGACACTGCTTGGCCCTTGCTTTCTGTAGGGAGCAGTTGAGCAGGCCAAGGTGGGCAGCACTTGCCCCAGGTACAGGGCCAGCAGCTCCCCAGCTGTAAGCCCAGAAGGTGGAGGCATAACCTCCAGCACCTGGCCACACTGGGTGTGAGCGGTGCTTTTCAGGCCCCTCAGCCTGCTGGGCTGGGGCTGTTGGCACACTTTTGTCCTTTCCTCCCAGGGACAGCTGTGAGGGTGGAGGGATGCACCAGGCTACTGTCAAGACCTGCAGGGTCCCCATCCCTAAGGATCTGCTGCACCTGCTCTGTCCCATAAGGGGTGACCTAGGAATGCAAATTCTCACCAGCTCTCTGATCTCTAGGGCCCCAGGGTCTCCCAGTTCACAGGGACTCCACTTAAGGCCACACAGTCGCTCAGCAGACCCTGGGCACACATTGTGAACCAGATGGAGGAGCTCTGTCCCCTGGCTGCCCTTCTGAGTCTCGGCTTCCCCACCTATGGAAATGGCCAAGGGGATCCAGCCAGGGTGAAGCAGGCATGGGACATGTCACAGTGGGCCTGAGGACTGGGAGGTCGTAGACGGTGCTAAGCAGAGGCAGGGGCGGAGCTATCCTGTTTCTCCTTTGGGTGCTGGGCTGGCGGGGCAAAGTGATGAGTGGTGCTTATGTGCAGAGGCTGCCGAGAGCAGCGGGCCAGAGTCACGGGTGGCTCTGGGCACCCAGAGAGGGAGGGGGTGGGAGTCCTGGGCTTGGTTCCAGGCAGCTTCTGCCATCGCCTCTCCATTAAGCCCCAGTAACAGCAGGACACAGACTTGCCCCACGCCGGGCAAGATGAACCCTCCAATGCCCGTGTGGGTACAAGCTGCCCAAGGGTGGGTGCCAGCTGGCGCCTGGCACAGACACCACACCCTGGCAGGGAGGAGGGACCCACAGGGTGGAAGAACATGCAGCCTGCTTGCAGACCGGAAGCAGGGGGTGGGGCTCCGCCTCCGGGAACCGGGAACGTGAACTTCACCCCCAGGTGACCGGCGCCCAGGGACAGGCTGAATCAGAAGTCAGACCCTTTCAGGGTGCAGCTCAGACGCGGGGCCGTGGCCGTCCAGGGAAAGAGTTTGAAATGTCCCCAGGCCGGGAGGCAGGTGGGCAGTGGCTACGAGTCCACAGACTGGAGGGGGCGACATAGATGACCCCACTTGCCGCCGCGGTCCTGGGCAGCTGCTGGGGCAGCCTTTCCACCTGGTCCGCACTTCGGCTGCTCTGCTCTGAGCCCGAGGCTCCCTTCTGTTCCCCTTGACTGGGCCTAATCTCCGCACCCATCGCTTAAGACCCTGGCCCCACTCTCCCTCACGTGCAGGCCCCCACCCTGAGCTGCACCGCCTGGTCGCTGTGGCTCCTGTCTGGAAGGTCCTGTACTGCGTCAGCGCACTTGAGCCCAGGCTGGCTGTGGCATCGAGGGTACCGGGTAGAAGGCCCCCTTAGAGATGGGGTGGAGCTCGTGGGCAGATCGTTTGCCCAGCATGCATGGAGTCTAGGTTTCAAACCCAGCACCCAAAAAAACGTTGGAGGACGAGGCTGGGCTACACAGAAGGCACAAGTGGAAGGAATCCTAGGGGACGCGTTCCGCTGCCTTCGGGACGCAGCCTCAGCCCCTGAGCGCAAGCGTCCTGTTCCTGCCTTCCACCGACCGAGCGGGAAACTGAGGCAGTGAAAGGGTAGCGGGGGCGGGGCCTTATCGGGCGCGCAGGGAACACGCTGGCCCTGGGGCCGCCGGGGGCGACCTTTGCGCAGGGCGGATCCCTGGCAGCCCCAGTGGGACGCGCTGTCCCGAGGAGCAAGCGCACCGCCGCTGCCATGGAGCTCCCGCCGCTGGCCGGCAAGACCGCGGCGCTGTCGCTCAGCGCGCTCCCGCTGTCCTACGCGCTCAACCACGTCTCGGCGCTCTCACAGTGCGTGCGGGTAGGGCGGGCGGGAGGGAGCGCCGGACGGAGAAGGAAGATGCGCGCGTCTTCGGATGGGCGCTCGCTCCAGTTCGGAGCCCGAGAGGAGGGGGCTGGGCCCGAAGAAAGCTCCCTCCAGCCGGAAGTCCCCTCCTGCGGGCTGGGGCGGGGACACCCGGGATGTTTGGGGCCTGGGAGCGGGTGGGTGTGGAGTTGCAGAACTGCCCACACAAGGCAGGGCTGCAGAAAGTTTCTGGGGTCTCCCGGGGATGCGCCCAAGCTTTTGTAGGTTCCAAAGTCGCATAAGGTCAAAGTATTGTCCCAGATAACGCCCGGGTGCCCCAGCCCTTACTGCCACGCACGCGATTGGCCTCACCGCTGTGTCAGGATCAAGGCTTGCTTTCCATTCAGGGCTGACTAACGCGGGTTTAGACAGTTTCCCCGGATGCAGTTGTAACCTGTCTGGTCCCTAAGCCTAAGCCCCCAGCCTTGTGGGCCCTGCAAGCCCCTGCCCCTCCCAGGCAAGCGCAAGGGTAGTCTGGCTGTGGATCTGGCTTCTGAGTAAGCCAGGCACCCCAGTTTCCTCATCTGTGCAATGGCTATCATCCTAGTTTCACCCCACAACTAGGGATGAGGATTACAGGTTGGGAGCAGTGCCTCCCTCTCATCTGATAGCTGTCATTGTCGTTGATGGTCAGATAGAGCTGGGATGGAGATCCACGGGAAAAGAAGAGGGGAGGGCTGGGGAGATAGAGCCCAGTGGTCTAAGTACCTGCCTGGCAAGCGCAAGGACCCAGGTTCGATCCCTGGTGCCGCATGCTGTGCTGGCCCAGAACCTTCAGCGAAAGCAGGGGAGTGGTGGTACACACCTGTAATCCCAGTACTGGTTAGGCTGAGACAAGAGGATCACTACAAGTCTAAGCTGTGTAGCAAGACCTTGTATCAAATTTTTAAAAAAAAAATTTTTTTTTTAATTTAAGAAAAAGAGGGGCTGGGGAAATAGCTCAGTGCCATAATTGTCTGCCTGGCAAGCACAAGGTCCTGAGTTCAATCCCCAGAGGGAAAAAAAGGTGATGATGATGAGGGGAGATTGACAGACAGGGCCTTGCTGTGTGGCCCCAGACAGGTCCTTGCCCTCTCTGGACTTGGTCTGTCCACCTGTACTGGCAGATGTGTGACACAGCTGTGTCACTGGCTCGTCTGATTATCAGGACAATGGGGCAGACCTAAGCAGGGATAGGGTGTGCTCCGTTGGACTTTAGCTGGGAGCCTCAAACAGATATCTACAGCACTGAGCCCTGGAGACCCCCAGACATGGGGCTGTGTTGGGCCACATGGGCACCTGGTGTTTGAACCAATAGCAAATGGGGAATAAATGTACAGCAGGGGAGTTGGATCAGCCCTCTGTGTGTAGCTCCAGGGGAGAAGGGTTCTTTCTAGGGAGTCAGGGAAGGCTTTCTAGAGAAGAAACAAACTAGATGGGCCATGAAACATGAGTAGGAGTTTACCACATGGAAATTTCTGGGGAGCCAGGCATGGTGGCGCATGCCTGTAATCCCAGCACTCGAGGCTGAGGCAGGAGGATCCTTACAAGTTTAAGACCAGCCTGGGCTACAAAGTGAGCTCAAGACCAGCCTGAGCTACATAGCAAGACCCTGGAGAGAGAGAGAGAGAGAGAGAGAGAGAGAGAGAGAGAGAGAGAGA
>NW_004524858.1:440616-461053 GCF_000260255.1 Octodon degus
CAAAGCACAGGGAGCACGGTTCAATCCCCTAGCACCACATGCCAGCCAGCCCCGCCCCCTGGTGGGCTGAGCTGGCCACACACACACACACACACAAATAAATAAATAAAATTAAAAAAAAAAAATTCTGGGTCCAAGAATGTAGCTCAGCGGTAGAAAATGTGCCTACTGTAGGCCAGGACCTCAGTTTATCCCTCAGCACCACAAAATGAAAGAAAGAAAGCCAAGTGTGCTGGCACCTGGTTGTAATGCCAGCACAGGGGAGGCTGAAGCAGGCGGGTTGCTGCAAGTTTGAGGACAGCCTGGGTGACAAAGGGAGAGCCTGTCTCAAAAAGAAACAAATGGAGGGGGAGCACAGATGAAATGAAGAAAGGAGATCTCTCTGGAAGCAGCGTCTGGAGGGCAGAAGCAGTCCGAAGCAGAGGCAGAGCCTTCTGAGGGGAAAGACACACTGCAGATCCGGCCGCTGGAGTCTGTGCAGCTCACCAGCAGGGAGCGAGGCGAAGGCCCCGACACAAACCTGGCCTCCCTGACGCCATTCCCCTCCCCAGGCCCCTGTGGGTGGCACTGCTGAGCGGCTTCATCCTGGGCCTGCTGCTCGTGTCTGTACGCAGCCTCTCCCGCGGCGAGATCTCCCATGACCCGCTCTATGCCGGTGAGCCCCTGGAAGGTGTTAGAGAAGTGGGCTGTCCGGGAAAGGGCCCCCACCCTAACTCCTGGGGCCAAGGCAGGGCTCCTCCATCAGGGCGGGCACCTCGGAGGGCTCATATTACACGGGGGATACGGCTGGTGCTCCTCCATTAGATTGGGAGCCTCAAACAGCTCTTCCTTGTAGACGCCGAGCTCCTCAGAGCAGGGGCTGTGTCTCCTCCATCACACAGGTACGCGGAGGCAGCAGTGCAGTCCTGCTGTCTGTGCAGTGGGGACAGGGACTGCTCTAGGACTCTTTTGCCTGGCCTTCAAGCCCCACCCCTTCACACCTCCCCCCAGCTGAGCACGCCCACACCTTGACTGGGGGTCCTTGGCCCCGCCCACACTTGGCTCAGTCCGGCTCAGGTCTTCCTCGACCACTCTCCCCGCAGTCTTCACGGTCTTCGCCTTCACCTCAGTAGTGGACCTCATTATCGCCCTGCAGGAGGACGGCTACGTGGAAGGCTTCATGGAGTTCTACACGAGGGAGGTAAGTGGCAGGTGGTGGGGTGACCCTGTCACCTTGTGTGTCTGAGCCTCGCCCCTACCCCCAGGGCGAGCCGTACCTGCGCACAGCACACGGGATCTTCATCTGCTACTGGGATGGCACTGTGCACTACCTGCTCTACCTGGCTATGGCCGGTGCCATCCGTCAGAGGTAATGGCAGAGTGGCTCCTGGGCCCCAGATGGACCCTCACAGTGGGTGGAGCAGGAAGCCCCTCAGGACTGCAGCCCAGGGTGGCCGGAGACGGTCTAGTGCATGTCCTCAAAGGGAGGATGGTGGTCACGCGGCTAGTACTCATGCGGGCCCTGAGAAGCCACTGTCACCCCTATTGTCCTTTCCTCCCTGGACAAAACTGAGAGGGGCCTGAAGCTGGTGGCTAGGGTGGTATCTGCTGCGCTGAGGCTCTGACACTGGAGGACAGGTACTCATAGTCACCTCTGCGTTCCTGGCCCAGGAAGCAGTATCGGAACCTCGGGCTGTACTGGCTGGGCTCCTTCGCCATGAGCACCCTGGTGTTTCTCCCGGGAAACATCCTTGGTAAGGATACAGCTGCGGGGAGCCCTGTCCCTGCACCAGAAGCCCCACACTGAATCCTCCCTCTCCTCCTCAGTGCCTTCTTTCCCTTCTGTTTCTTTGTCTGTCCATAGCCAGCCTCAGCCATCGGCCTCCTGTTTCCTCTTGGGGGTGGGGGCTTCCACTTCTTCCCTTGGATTTTTCCTGCAACACGGACACTGGAAGGCTGTTTTAGAGTAGGCAGAGGGGAAGCTGTGTAGGTGAGAAGGGTCTTGGGAGGTAGGGCAGAGATGACAGTCCAGACTTTGGAACAGCACGGACCGACTCACCAAAGAACGCACCCAAGTATACTCATGGGAAGTGAAAAACCATGAAGGGTAGAATCTGCTCTCAGAAGGCAAAATGAAGAGCATGGGCATCATTTGTGGGCACTGGGGATCCACAGAAGGTGACACAGCAGGAGCAAGGATGGCATGTGTGCATCAACATGTCTCTCCTCCACTGTGGCAGGCAAATACAGCTCCGAGATCAGGCCCACCTTCTTCTTGGCCATCCCCTATATGCTGGTCCCATGCTGGGCCAGCCTTCGCATCTTCAGCCAGCCCCGGGCACGATCCTACAGTCCCTCCAATGTGGTGAGTGCCGCATCCCTCAGGCCAGCCAGGGCTCAGCCTGCCTCACTGGCTTCCACATGAGCTGCGTTGGAAGTGTCTTCAGGGAGGGGGAGCCTTTACCAACTACCTGCGGCTACCAGATCGCTCATGCAATGCTGATTCTCCTGGGGAGCAGGTGCAGGAGGAGCAGAGAAAGGGGATCCTGCAGCGTCCTCTTGATCTGGCTCTCCTTCTCTACCTCATCCTGGCTGCATTCTTCACCCTCTTCCGGGGCCTGGTGAGTATTCTCAATGGCTACCCCTGGCTTGGCTCAGAGCCTCCTTCCTGGCCCTTTGTTGGTAGAAAAAGACCAAGGGAAGTGCATCATCAAGTCTGACCTGAGTATCCCATAACAAAGCCCTGTTCCCTGTAGCTGTCTCTTTCCTCTCTGCAAATTCTTGGGTGAACAAGGATAGACTCCTTGTATAAACACAGTTAGGGTCCCCGGGTGGAGATAGGTAGGGTACCTGGATGGAGATAGCTAGGATCCCTGGATATATCAGCTAGGGTCCCCGGGTGGAGACAGCTATGACTAGGATACCCAGACCAAGGGATCCAGACCATGTTGGGAAGTGAGGTGAGACAGCTTTCTGGAAGAGGGGTGTTCGAGGTAGAAATTTGGTTCATCTGTCTGTCCCAGGTAGTACTTGACTGCCCCACAGACACCTGCTTTGTGTACATCTACCAGTATGAGCCATACTTGCGGGACCCTGTGGCCTACCCAAAGGTGCAGGTGAGAGCAGGTGGGAGAAGACCATCATGGTTCTGCCTGGGTCTTTTTGAAGCAGATGCTCAGAGAACAAGTCAAGTTGGCAGAAGCACGTGCAGAATATATTGTCTTACCAAAAAAGTAACAAATATGGTCTTCAGATGTGGCTGGGTGCAGGTGCTTGAGGATAATTCTGTCTCTAGACCTTTATTGTCTTTGCCTGGCTCACTTTAGGGGGCGGCAGAGGTGGCTCCAGCTTTCCATATACCCCACTCCACCACCTCAGAGGAAATGAGCTCTTATTGATACCCAAGAACTTAAGCACATATCTGAGACAGCTGTGATTGGCCTAGCCCACTTGCTTGTTCTTTTTTCTTTTCTTTCTTTTTTTTTTTTTTTTTTTTTTTTTGTCTTTTTGAGACAGGGTCCCACTATGTAATTCAGGCTGGCCTGGTAGTACAGGCTGGTCTTGAACTCGCAGCAATCCTCCCACCTCAGCCTCCAGGATGCTGGGATTACAGGCATGTGTTACCACGTCTGGTGCCTGTTCTTTATCATTATGGTCATGGCATTGGAGCATTTGCGTTAGCCAGGCCGTGGTCACATGGGTAGGCAGAGGACTTGAAGGGGAATGGAGGTGCTTGGCATGGGTGGGATGGGAAGAGGGCCTCAGGATGGGCAAGGGCCAGGAGCCCCGGCTCCTCTCACAGGCTGTGGTCCAAATCATCAGATGCTGATGCAGCTGTTCTACGTCCTGCCTTTCTATGGCCTGGCTACCTATGCCCTCTTGTTCCCGGGATGCTCCTGGCTGCCCGACTGGACCCTGGTGTTTGCCGGAGCCATTGGCCAGGTGAGGGGACAGGCGGTGTGTGGGCAGGTATTGTGCCCATCCGGGGAAGCCACAGGTCCAGTGCCCTCAGAATTCCCCAGGTTTAGGGGAGACAGAGCCGGATATGGTCACCCCCAGCTCCCTGGAGTCAGCTAGAGGGGAAGAGGTGCAGGGCAGAGGGGATTATGAGGGGAAGGTACAGCAGGGACACAGGCGCTGGGCTGGATGTGCAGTGCCCCCCCCATGCAATTCTAGTTCAGAGTTCTTGGCTTCAGTCATTCGCTGATGTTTTCCTTGTGAAAATAATAACATAAAATATTATTAGTTAGGTTCCTTGAAATAATAATAATAATTATTATTGGTTAGGTTCCTTTTCCAACCTAACTAATAATTGTAGAAACCCTGCAATTTCACAGAAACTGCAGATTCCTCCGTAATTGTTTTGGAGGGAAGTTTGGAAGTAGCCAGTCCAAGAGTGTTATTCAGTTCCCTTTGCTGCTGACTGGCTGCTGCCCTGCAACCCATCCAGGCAGATGCGCCTGTAGCCTCACACCGTAACAGGTTGCTGTACCATGTGTAGCTATCTCCAGTGTTCTCTGTCTTATTCTTCCTAAAGCCCTGAGATCCCCAAGATCATGCCAAAATGCCCCACAGCTTCCAAGGCCTTAGTATTTTTATTTTTTAGTTGTACATATTTGGTATAAGTACCACACACTAACTGATTGCACCATGGCGCTCCATTTTTGTTGTATGTATTTGGTACACGGTCTCACTATGAAGTTTGGACTCGTAGTGATCCTCCTGTTTCCAGCCTCCCCAGTGCTGGGATTAAGTTGTCACCCCCACACTCGGTCTCAGTGGCCAGCTTAATGCGCCCAGGGACAGGGCAGGCTCAGCATGTGGTGCTGGGGATCGAGCTTCAGTCTTTGTGCTTGCCTAAGCAGGTGCTTAGTCCACTGAGCTATCCCGCCAGCCCTAAGGCTTTATTTTCTTTCTTTCTTTCTTTCTTTCTTTCTTTCTTTCTTTCTTTCTTTCTTTCTTTCTTTCTTTCTTTGGCTTTATTTTCTTAAATTAAATTACATACTTAGGGTCTAAGCCATAAAAATCAGCATTTGTGGGCATTTTTTGACCATATGTGAAATTTGCAATTTTTCACAATTTTTGGATGCTCTCAGAAAGATATCCCCTGCGAATCTCAGGAGTCTCGGCAAAGGAGTTCTCTAGGCTGGAAAGGGCATTCCAGGAGTGGGGACAGCATAGGAGAGGCATAGAGGAGGATGGGACTGGCGAGACTGTAACCTAGGTCAAGGCAGGGTCAGGAGAGATGGGCGGCTTGATGCTGAGGCCTTTGAACTTGGGACTTGTGTTGGTGACGGGAGGTGTGGGAGGTACTGGGGCAGTCGAGGACCCAGTCAGAGCTGGGTTCCCGATGTGCACATAAGCCTGGATCGGGCCAAGACCAGGGAAGAGTTTTATGGGAGAAAATGGACAGGATTCCTGTTCCAGAGATGCTAGGAGGAGGACCTGGACTAAGTCAGAGGAAGGGCATTAGGTCCCCAAGGAGAGGGGGCAGGTGAGTCACCCAGCCAGCAACCCAGGCGGGGCATTGGCCCTCCCTGCCGCGACCACCGTCCTCCCTGTCTGCGCAGGCGCAATTCTCGCACATGGGCGCGTCCTCGCACCTGCGCACGCCCTTCACCTACCGCGTGCCGGATGATGCGTGGACCTACGTCTTCCTCTCCAACCTGCTCTACGCCATCGGCCCGCACCTGCTGGCCGCCCGCTGCTGGCTGTGGCCTGCCTTCTTCCTGCAACTGCCACCTGCTCCCTCCGCTCCCAAGAAGCACCAGTGAGGGCTGCACCCAGGATCCCGTTTGCAGGCAGGCGCAGCCGGCTCTGTGCCCGAAGCAGGCTGGCACTTTTAGTGGCAGGACTAATGTCTCCAGGGGTCTTCTGCTTGTGGCGGCTTAAGCCCAGTGGGTAGAAGGGACACCTACAGACAGGGGTCCTTGGAAAGACAGCCTCATTGAAGTTGGGTTTGGGAGCACACACCTGTCATCCCAGCACTCAGGAGGCTGAGGCATGAGGATTTTGATGAGTTCAAAACCAGCCTGAACAAGACCTTATCTAAAAAAAAGTGTGTGTGTGTGTGTGTGTGTGTGTGTGTGTGTGTGTGTGTGGCTTGGTCAGCTGTCACCACACCCCAAAGACCACAGAAATTCTTGAGCCTGGGCCCGAAGCTTATGTATCATCCCTCTAAAGGGCCCCCCTTTTTTCTTTTTGCCTGTATTTAGTACAGGGTCTACAGGGTTTCAGGGTCTCACTATGTAGATCCCACTCGTAGTGGTCCTCCTGTTCTCAGCCTCCCAAGTGCTGGGATTACAGCGCACACTACCACGTACAGTCTCAGTTGCCCTCTCGGCATGCCCTAGGGACGGGGCCGGCACAGCACACTGGGGCCGGACCCTGCACTCTGCCTAACCTATCAGGCCAGCCCCCTCAAGGGTTCTTTTAATAAAAAAATTCTTTTTTTTTTTTTTTTTTTTTTTTTTCGGAACCGGGGATTGAACTCCGGCCCTTGCGCTTGTCAGGGAAGCACTTATTCCACTGGGCCATCTAATAAAAGATTCTTGATGACTAAAATGTCACTTCCTGAGTATTTATGGTGCCAGGGTAAGGGACCCTCTTCTTGAGCCACACAGGGTCATGGTGGCCATTGGAAAGCTAAGTGCCAAGTGGCAGAAGTTGGCTTTTGGCTGGTATGGACAGCTCCTTCCAGATGGAGAAAAACTGAGGCTCAGAGGGACAAAAGACCTGCCTGAGGTCACAAAGAGGAGGGAGAGGCCACTGCTCTGCTGGAAATGGTAGCACATGCCTGTAACCCCAGCTAGGAGGCAAGCTGAGGCAGGAGAATTGCAAGTTTGATGCCAGCCTGGCCAATATTAGCAAAACACTCTCAAAATCCAACTCAGTGCAACTCTGGTGAGTACTGACCTAGCTGGAGTGAGGCCCATCCCTAAAGCTGGGGGAGGCATCACACCTGTAACTCCCTAGCACTCCGGGTGGCTGAGGCGGAGGGTCACAATTTCCAGCTCACCCTGGGCAACAAGAATTTAATCTCAAAAAACAGAAAAAGGGCTGGAGACATGGCTCAGTATGAAGGCTCCGAGTTCAAGCACCAGTACTGTGGGATAAACGAAAGAGCCACTACTCTGCCAATATACTACAGTGTAATTAATAATGTGGCACAGTTACTCAGCATCAACTGTGTACCACACTGAGTGCTAACCTCTAGTCCTACAGACAGGATCTCAGCCCATGCTCCAGACGGGGAAACTGAGGTTGCAAGGTCCTGGTCCAAGGTCACTCCTGGTTACGGCCTACCTAGGGACCAAGAACCATACTCGCTTCTGCTGGGTGCATGTGCCCATTTCAGGGACAGCCTGGGAAGACAGCCCATGCAGGCGCTGGGAGCAGTGCCTCCGCTTTTCTGGGCTGTGATTTTAGAGTCCTTTTTCCTTCCTTCAGTGCTGAAGATTGAACTCAGGGTCTTACACATCCTAGGCAGATGCTGTACCACGGGGTTGGTTTGACCTGTGAAACTGGATAAAGTGGTGGGGGGCTGGCTCCCCCACTCCTTGCCCCCTACCAGTGCTAGCTATTTAACCCTAATTCATATCTGTTTGGGGCTAGCAATGCTGTCTCCCAGAGAGACCCGCATACCCTCCCTTCCACATTCCACAGCCAGAGAGAAGTGGAGTCCTTAGACCCTTAAACCACACAACGATTATTGGGGGCCCTGACCCCTCCAGGGGCTGCTGGGCCCCAGGCTGGTCACCCAGTGGGCAGGCGATTAACTGAGTCTTGCAGGTCAAGCCCCTTAAACAAGTCGCTGAGCCCTCCTTGCCCAGACAGGGTATGCAGGATGGAAGACCCCAGGCCCCGCAGAGGCTTCTGTTTCATTTTATAGACGGCCAAACTGAGGCCTGAAAAGTTTCCTCCACTGGCCCACGGTCGGCCAGCAACGGCAGGGACGCGGCTGTGCATGTAAAGCCCTCTTCCTTCCCGCGCCAATGCCTGAGGCCACCTTTCCGCGGAGCGCAAGCCGCTGCGTTCCCTTTAACGCCCCCCCTCCTGCTCCCTCCTCCCCTTGCAGGCAGACGCCGGGATTGCGCCGCCGCCCGCAGGGAGCTGCCCAGTCCTCCGGGCGCGGCGGGGAGCGCGGTCGGGACACGGGGCCGCTGCGGGCGCGGGCAGGATGGTGAGCGCGGGAGGGCCTGGCGCCCAGTCTGGGCTTCGGTGTCTCTGCTCGGTCCCGCGTCTGTCCCTGGCTCACTCTTGGAGCTCTTTCTCTGGCACGCTGCCCCTCTCTGCCTCTCCTAATTTTCTCTCCATCTTTTCTTGGGGGGGCTTCTGGATTTCCCTGTCTCCCGGTTCCCTTCTGTCCCACTCGCTCTCGCACTGCCTTCTATCTCTGCGTCTCTGTCCCGGCCCTCTCCGTCTTTCTGTCCCCGTTCTCCCCACTCCGGCCCATTTGCTGCAGTCTCCTGGCGCACGGATAACCTTGCTGCCGTGCGCCCCAGCTCTGCTCCCCACCCCCTCCAAGCCGAGCCGGAGCGCGGAGAAGGCGGAGCTCGGAGCCACCGAGCTAGGGACCTGAGCAAGTGGGACGGCGCAGGTGTTAGAGATGCCAGCCCTGGGGCGCACAGAGTGCAGGACTGAGAGGACGCGAGGTCCCGGGAAGGTGCGGGGATGGAGTCCTCGGGGACCTGGGCAAGGTGGCACTTGGCACGGGAAGGATGCCCACCCCGCCGCGGGTTAGACAGGCCAGGGAGCCGGTCCTCTGCACCGAGGGGCGGTTGCCGGCGGACTGAGCGCCGTGCGCCCGCAGGTGCGCGCTCGGGCGGCCCTCGGAGCCGGCGCGCTCTGGGCCGCGGCCTGGGGCCTCCTGCTGTTCTCGGCGCCCTCGGGGGCGCAGCGCGGCCGCAAGAAGGTGGTACATGTGCTTGGTGAGTTTTGGTGGCGCAAAGTGGCCACTGCGCGGCGGAGAGGGGTAGGGGGGAGGGCATAGCTGATGGTCAAGGTCCCCCAGCCCTCTGCATCGGACCCTGCCTGAGCTTCCTTCCCACATCCCCTCTCTGGCTCCCTCGCTCACCCCAGGCGACCTCTGAACCCCGTTTGGTCGCCCGCAGAGGGGGAGTCAGGCTCCGTGGTGGTGCAGACCGCGCCCGGGCAGGTGGTCAGCCACCGAGGTGGCACCATCGTCTTGCCCTGTCGCTACCACTACGAAGCGGCCGCCCACGGCCACGACGGCGTCCGCCTCAAGTGGACGAAAGTGGTAGACCCGCTGGCCTTCACCGACGTCTTCGTGGCACTGGGGCCCCAGCACCGGGCATTTGGCAGCTACCGCGGGCGGGCTGAGCTGCAGGACGATGGACCCGGGGACGCCTCACTGGTTCTGCGAAACGTCACTCTGCAGGACTACGGACGCTATGAGTGTGAGGTTACCAATGAGCTGGAAGATGACGCTGGCATGGTCAAGCTGGACCTGGAAGGTGACCAGCCCCTGGGCATGATGGGGCTTGCTTCTAAGGGGGGGAGGGCTGCCAGGGGCAGAAACCAAAATAGATTGGCTTAAAGAAATTTAGAGATTTCTTTTCTTTTCTTTTCTTTTTTTTTTTTTTTTTTGGTGGAACCGGGGATTGAACTCAGGCCCTTGTGCTTGCCAGGCAAGAGCTTGTTCTACTGAGCTATCTCCCCGGCCCCTAGAGATTTCTTTAAACATGTAATCCCAGAGTTGGGAGGCCGAGGCAGGAGGACTTCTGTGTCTTTGAGGCCAGCCTGGACTACACAGTGAGACCTGTCTCAAAAAAGGCAAACAACAATGAGAGATTTTGTGGAACAGGGCAAGGGTTATGACAGGGGTAATATTGCCCCCATAGACTGTAGCACTGTCTGGAGACTTGTGGGCTCTCTGTTTGGAGGCGGCATGCTGGCATGTAGTGGGGAGATGCTGCTCAACATTTTACAAGGACCGAGGCTGTACTCTCAGAGAGGGTGACCCATCCAAAGTGCTGTAAAAGGAAAGACATTGAGAAGTCCTGGGCAGGGGCCTTGGGTACGGTGAGATCCAGGCATTTGTACTACGTCAGAAACGCATCTTTCATCTCTGTTTCCTGGATGGCTTTTCCCAGGCAGGCTTCCCCTTCAGGAACCCAAAAGAACCCCAGTCACAACTCCAGACGGCCACCCTCTCTGGTCAGCAATTAATGGTGTAGGATCCGCAACTAAAGTCCCAGAGTTGTCTCTCATTGGGCTGGTTTGAGTCACGTGCACATCCGTGAACCAATCACTGTGGCTAGAAGCTTGGCTACTGCGATTGGCTGACCTGGAGCTTGGAGGCGTGGTTTCTTGCTGAAGAATTCCCTCCCACCTGGTTTGTCTTTCAGTCCAGGAGATGGCAGGAGAGGTTCAAAGTCCACCACTTGAACTTCCCAACAAGAAATAGTTGCAGTGATAGCAGGAGACTTATTTTTAGGCGTTTTCTGTGCCAGCCACTTAAAGTGAAGAGCTCTCTGGAGTCGCTCATTTAATTTTCCAAGAACACCACGGGAGACAGCTATTACCAGCCTGTGGCGAGCACAGGGAGTGCCAGCATTGCCCGGGGCGTCTGCTAATGATGGGCCCAGAGCTCAGCTCCTGGCTGTCAGGGCGGGTTTTCTTCCTGGGCCTCTGCTGCCTTCTGAGTGTGCTGAGCTATTGCGCTGGTCCCATGCTTTGCCCTGAAGACCATGAGGAACAAGTTCAGAGTCATACAACTGAAGTATTATGGAAACCCACGGGTACTTTTCTCTGACAATACTGTCAGGTCAAAGGGAACTTCACCTTGGGATGCAACATTCTAGGGCTTCCAGTCTGGGAAAGTCCTCCTGCACTGGACACAGACATTGCCAGTCTTCTCGGGCTGGTGGAATGTCAGAAACATGCAGGACTAGAGGAAGGTTTGGGATTTGGGCTTTGAAGCATGAATAGGAGTTTGAGAGGTAGAAAGTGTATACAGAACCCAAGCAAAGGCTTTCAGCACAAAAGAGGGATAGTCACGATTAAGTACCTCAAGGGATGGTTCAGTGAATCCCTGGCTCACCCCATGCAACCCCTCCAGGTGTGGTCTTCCCCTACCACCCACGAGGAGGCCGCTACAAACTGACTTTCCTGGAAGCGCAGCGCGCATGCGCGGAGCAGGACGGCATTCTGGCTTCTGCAGAGCAGCTGCATGCGGCCTGGCGCGATGGCTTAGACTGGTGCAACGCGGGCTGGCTGCGCGACGGCTCGGTGCAATACCCAGTGAGCCGACCACGGGAGCCCTGCGGCGGCCTGGGCGGGCCCGGAGGCGCGGGTCCTGAAGGCGGTGGCGCGCACGGAGGCGTGCGCAACTACGGCTACCGCCACAATGCCGGGGAGCGCTACGACGCCTTCTGCTTCACTTCCAACCTGCCTGGTGCGTAGGCCCCACCCCACCTGGCGCACGACCCCACTCAGATGCCCCGATTGCCACCACCTGACGATCCTGGGCCCAACAGGGTCCTGGTCAAGCTCCGGCTATCCCAGGCTGCGTGGGTGGGCCGCTCCCAGATCCCAACACTCCTGGGTTGACAGGCTGGGGTCCTGAGCCCCAAGGGCAGGGATCGGCCCTAACGAGGTCCCCCCCCCCGCAGGGCGCGTGTTCTTCTTGAAGCCTCTGAGGCCGGTGCCCTTTGCGGGGGCGGCGCGCGCGTGCGCGGCTCGCGGCGCGGCCGTGGCCAAGGTGGGCCAGCTGTTCGCCGCCTGGAAGCTGCAGCTGCTGGACCGCTGCACGGCGGGCTGGCTGGCGGACGGCAGCGCGCGCTACCCCATCGTGAACCCACGTGCGCGCTGCGGAGGTCTCCGGCCCGGCGTGCGCAGCCTCGGCTTCCCCGACGCGTCGCGGCGCCTCTTCGGTGTCTACTGCTACCGTGCACCCGGCGCGCCCGACCCCGCGCCCGGAGGCTGGGGCTGGGGCTGGGCGGGCGGCGGAGGCTGGGCTGGGGGCGCGCGCGACCCGGGGGCCTGGACCCCGCTGCGAGTCTAGGAGCCCAGGAGGTGGGGCGACCCTGAAGACTGGACACGCCCCCGAGGCGCGCTGGACACGCCCCTTGCGGTGCCCTGAGGCAGGCCAGACCCTTGGCGCTCTTGGACGCTGGACACGCCCCTGAGGGCTTCCGGAGACTGGCCACAGTCCCGTGGGCTCTTAGGAAGTAACTGCACCCACGGGTCCATTGGCCCTCTCTGCATACCGGGTCAGCCCATCTCTTCTGGACAGTGGATTCACCCTCTCCCTGATTTCTCCAGAAGGGCCACCTCCCTGAGGGGCGCAGGAGGCCTGTGCTCCCCAGCTTCCTGAAAGCAGACCATGCCTCTGTGGCCTGCTGGAAACAGACTGACTGCTACCTCAGTCGCCTGGAGGCTGGACCCCCGAGATTATCTGGCGACTGGCCACACACCTTCTGCATTTCTCTGGACATGAAACCTGACCGTTTGGTCAGCTGCACACCTAGTCCCCTCACATTACCTGAAGAGAAAAGGGAAACCTCAGAGTTTCCAGATGACGCCCTCCCCCCCCCCACCGTCCCCGGCCCACGGCCTGCAAATGGGGTTCTCTCCTGAGCCCTGAGTCGCCTGAAATTTCCAGGGTAACATGCGCATCCCTGGGCCCTGTGAGGACAGTCCCACCCATCAGTATCATGGAAGAACACCCTTGTCACCCAACACGCCCCCCCGGTGGCTGGTGACAGTGGCGGCTAAGCCTCACCCACCCCTTGGGATTTCTCTAGAGGGGGAGCCGATCCACCCAACCACTCCAAGGCCATTTACAGGGCTGTCGCCAGAGTGCGTTCGCTTGGTCCCAGGGACCCATGAGATTTTTGTCATGGAGACCAACGGAACCAAACTTTCACCGGCCGTCCAAAGTGACAGCCCTCGTCAGTCACACGGAGGGAGCAGGCACCTCCCTCCTCCTGATGTAACTACGGATACCACAAATTTCCCACCTCACCAGCTTTCACTCCAGAGGCTGCCACTCTACTCGGGCTACCCACTACCATGGAAACCCCGCTCCTCGGAACTGTCCCCAGGGCGACCCAACATTTGGTTCTGCAGCTGTCACCATGGAAACAGGCTGCTACCCCCTTCCCCTGGCGCACCCCCAGCTCCAGGCTCCGCCCTCCGGCTGCTGGGAGGCCCCACTGTTGCCGTGGCAACCAAACTCTGGTGTCCGAGGTGACAGAATACCTGTCCCTATAGGCTTTCTCTACACACCAAGCTGTCGCCATAACGACATCTACGTGGTCCCCATGACTACCGATCTCCCAGTTCTCAGGAACTTCTTACCAGGAGCCGGATGGCCGCCCCTTTGCCAGATGGGCCCAGGCTCAGACAGTACCCTAGTCAAGGCAGGATTTCCCGGCCGCGGGCCACCCTCCGTTTGCACGCTCATTATACGCCAGGCAGCTGCTCTGCACGCGTCACCCAGGCACTTTGATTTCCGCCTACGGGCGGGGACCCCTAGGAACTTTGCGGGCTCTGAGGCCCCGCCCACCCACGAGGCCCCGCCCACCCCCGGCCCTTCCCACTGCTCGGTCCCCAGGAAGGGGGCGGTCTGCGCCGGGCGTTCTGCGCGGTGCGGTCAGGGGTCAGGAGCCAGGCCGACCTTCCGGCCGAGAGCTCGCTCCGGGACCCTCGTGGCCGGAGACCCCAGCTCTGAGGTCCTGCCCGGAGCGCTCCTCACTGTGGTTGGTTTGCGTCTCCAGGAAACGCGCAGCCAAGCTTAAGCGTCAGGGGGGCGTGGGTTGAGATCCGGCCTCGAGTTCTTGATCACTGTGTGACCAAGCAACAAATCTGCTCTGTGCCCGTTTCCTTCAGTGTCCAGGTTTGTTCAGAGGTACCCTCGAGTGCAGTGCATACAGCAGGAGTTCAATAAATCTTTGATTCTTTTAATGAATGAAGAGAAAAAAAGTTTGATGAACAAAATGGCTGGGGGAGTGTTTTTGAGTGCGTCGGGAAACCTCTCTCCGCATCCCTATCTCCACACGCCAACCCCTCTCACCTTTCCCCTCATCCCATGTATCCCTGGCTGGCCTCAGACTTGCAGTCCTCCTGCCTCAGCCTTGTAGTTTCGGGAGGAGTGGTCTGCCAAGCCTGGCTTAGCTCTGTCCTGATTGGGTCCTTGAGAATACTCGGGACATGACACGTTAGGGCGCCCTGCCCTACGAAGGCAGTAAGATCGCAGGTTTTCCCTAGCACGGGAGAAGGGGGTTGGGATGGTGCAGAAGGGCACTGGAAGTTTCTAGGTTGAAAATGCACCCCGAAGAGAGGAAAGGGTACAGCCCTGATTTGGCTGTAAAAACTGAAGTGATCTGCACATCCTTCTGTGCTTTCAGAAACCCGGACCGGTGATCCGCGGGCAGGCGGCTTCACCAGGGCTTTCACTTGGGTATCGAGCCAGAGGGAGAAGCACCCTTCCCGGACTGGACGAAGGTCCTTCTTTCCGGGTCCCAGCTTTCTCATTAGCCCTGGAGGCGGACCACCCTCTTTGGACTCAACCAATGAGTGCTTGGAGCTCATTCCCTGGGAGATCCTGATTGGCCGAGGTGTGAACATGAAGGCATGCAAACCAATGAGATGCAGTCCCTGGGATTTTTGGCTGTGGATCAGGCGAGGCAGGCACGTGGCGTGATTGCTGAGAGGTGGATTCCTACATGGACTCCTTCTGAGGCCCGGGGGTCCAGGAAAACATTCTCTCCTGCCTTCGGGCACCCAAGCCCACCTCAGAGAGGCCCAGGGGCCCGGATGCCCTGGTGCCAGATTGCATAGATGTTTGTGTCCTCTTAGGAAACAGCGTGGTGCTCCAATCAGTCTGCACACACACACACCCTTGTCCATTAAATCATCTCAAGGTTACATTTTCGTTTTTAAAAATTTTTATGTTATTTTAATTTTTAAAAATACAGACAAGCGCACTGCATTTTGGCATATTACATGCATGGAACACATTGTCCATCTCCACTCTTCACTTCCTGATCCTCTCCATTTTCGGTCTCCTTTCCCTCCTTCCTTTTTTTTTTTTTTTTTTGGAGGGGAGAATCAGAAATCTAACTCAGAACCTTGTGCTTGCCAAGCAGGCACGGTGCTGCTGAGCTATATCCCAGGCGCGCTCTCTCTTGAGCTCACTCTGTAGCCCAGGATGGACTCAGGCTGGACGCCAGTGCAAAAGAATCCTCCTGCCTCAGCTTCCTGAGTGCACGCATTACAGGTGTGTGCGCCACGCCTGGGTCCGTGCAGGCCTAACTATTGCTCTTCTCTTTTGGATTCGCTCGCAGCCACCCTCCCCATCCCACCATCGTCCGGGCCCCCGCACATACCAGGCTCACCATATCCTTGCAGAACTAGCGAATGAACAGCCGGGTGGCGACAGACAGTCTGAACTGTTAAAAAATTTTTATTAAAATGTCCAAGAAGTACGTTAATATCCACAGTGTCAGATACTACAGACCCATGGAACACTGCAGCTCACAGCATGCCCAGCAGCCCCTGAAGCTGATCACGCGCACACCACACACACGCAGACACGCACACTCCTTGGGGAAGACCAGAGAAACAGGCCGGGCCATGCGAGCTGGGTGGGCACACGGCGGCCGGGCAGAGGCGCAGGGTGGGAGCACCAATCATGACACCCCTCCCCACCCCCAGCTCTCCTAGAGACAGCTCTTCTGGGACTGGGCATTATTCTTGTCACTACCTTTTTAAAACCAGGAACGAGGACAAACCTAGGTCGCTGGCTTTCTCCACAGTAACGTGGGGTGGACAGAGAGACCGGGCCGACATCTGTGGCATGGAAGACCGGAGGCTGCTGTCAAATGTGAGGAGCCAGTCGCCCTTCCCAAGCATTTCCTGAATCTGCTGCATGCGTGGATAGCAACTTTTCTTTCCTTTTTTTCCTTTTCTGTTTTCCTTTCTCTCTCTTTCTGGTCTGTGTAGCCCAGGCTGACCTTGCACTCACAGCCATCCTCCTGCCTCAACCTCCCCATGCTGGGAAGGCCGATGTGTACCACCACGCCTAGATCCAGTTAATACATTTTTATTTTTAACCCTAGGTGGCCACGTATCGCCCATCTCTCTTTCCTGTCGAATCATTTTCCACTGTGATTTTAAGCACAAACCCACAGCTTTCCCCAGGCCGGAGGAGCTGAAGGTAGGAAAGAGACTTGGAAGAGGAGCCGTGGGTCTCTGGTACATCCCGGCTTCTGGCCTGGGGTGGGTTTTTGCAGGTTGCAAATTTGGGGAAGGAAGGCAAGGTTCTTTCTCACTTAAAAAAAAAAAAAATGTTAAACTATGAGAGGAAAAAAGGTAAGTGTGAGTGTGCGTGTTTTGGTTTTAATACCATGCGTCTCTCTACCATGTGACCATGGGGAGGTGTCACTACTTGAGATTTAGGCGTTTCCAGTCCACCGGGCAAAGGCTGGAGACAAGGATGGGGGAGGGGCTGGGACCCAGGGCAGGGACAGCCAATGTCTGCTTGAGGGACTGGTACATACGGGCACTGGGTTAAAAAATCTTGGTACCTCCTTGGTGCTGGAAGGAGGCTCTTTGTCTCCCTGAGAGATGGAAGGGGAGGAGCTCAGGCTCAGCTAACCCTAAATATCCTCCTCTGCGTGTGTGCGTGAGAAAGATCTGTTACGCAGGTCCGTCGCATCTCAGCGCTGCCTAGGCCTGGTAGGGGAGCACGCTCCCTCCGCGCCCACACGCAACTGCCCACCCCTCCCCAGCTCTGAGCGCAGGGACGGTGGCCATTCTAAAAACATTCGTAAAATTCAGTGCATCTGAGTGCCGCTCCTGGGGCCCCTCTTGCCTCAGCCTCTGAGGTGCCTATCCACCAGGACCAGAGACCAACTGGGGCTGAGTCCAAGGCGAAGAAAGAGCAGTAGTCAAGTTCAGGCCCTGTGCTTCTGTTTTGCCTTCGACTCCCGGAGCCAGTGGCCTCGAGCACTGGCTTCATCTAGGACAGCCTGGATCCCTGGTGTGGAAAGCGATTCCTTAGCACAAATCCAAACATACAGCCGAATGCCCTCGTCAAAGTCTTATTTCAACAAATGCCCACCAGCCTGGCCAACAGAAGATCAAACCCACGCAAAGAATGATCTTCAGGAGCGAGCGGCGCTGAGCAGCGCCCCGAGTTCCACCCTGATGGGGGAACGTGCTTTTCAGACACATGGCAACACCTGCCAAGAGGACCCCGAGGATAAGGGAGGACGGGTAGCTTTGTACAAGGGGTTACGTGAGGGGTGTGGCTGGGGCTCAGGGGCTCCCAGGCCCTCCTGTTCTCCAGGCTCTGTCTCGCAGGCTCGGAAGGGCTGTGCTTTCTTTCGCCTGCTCCTCAGCAGAAATCCCCTTGGTCCTTCTCCCAGTCCTCCGCGGGGTGTTTCTTGTGTTTTCTGCGCTCCTTGTGCGATTTGTGGTGATGATGCTGATGCTGGTGATGCCGCCGATGTCTCCGCATCCGGTGGGACCGTCGGGCTGCAAGCAAAGAGGACAGGCGGGGGGGCAGACATCGGTGAGGGCGGCGGCAGGTAAACCCAGACGCACGCGCAGGGCTGTGTGCCCAGGCAGAGCTGTAGCCAGGTCCAGGCAGGCAGTGGCTGGGAACCAGCCGTGAGAGGCCTCGGGGCGCAGCCACTCACATTTGGTGCAGACAATCTGGGGTCGGTCCCACCTGCCGTTGCTCCGGCACCGAATGGTGGCCACGTGATGCTGAGCAAAGCCTTCATCACACTGGTAGCGTACAGTGGCGTGGACGTTGTACTTGGACTTGCGGGCACCAACAAGCATGGCGTTCGTCACGGCCGGAGGAGGGCCACACAGCACTGGGCACCAAGGATGCTCCGGTTAGGGAAGCAGCGAGCACGCAGGCAAAACCAGCTCTAGTCGCCTGGGTCAGCTGGGTCCTCCCTCCCTCTGCCCAGCTCCAATCTCTCAGGGCTGAAAGCACCTGTGTCTTTCCCTTCCACCCACCCAGAGCTTCACAGGGGCAGGACACCCCTGCCCACACCCACTTCTAATTCCCATGTCAAACACAGGACGTGATGGGAAATGGGGAAAGCAAGAACAAATCAAAGCACAAGAGTGAGATGGACAGGTGAAGGCATACAAATGGGGGTCCTTTGTATGTAAAAAGTCGCTAAGAATCAACAAGACCCCCAAGCCAACAGAAAATTGGGCAAAGGGGATGAAATTCAAAGTCTGTCTAAATGCAGACAGTTGGTTATTCTCAGCCTTAAAGCTGGGAGGGGGACCAGGGCTGTGGCTCCACGTGAGTGCCTGCCCAGCCTCAGCACTGCAGAACCCGAACTCAATGCAGCAGGGAAGCATGTAGGGCTACGATCAAAGGAAGCTGGGAGTGCGTGTGTGGTACCTGTGCCCTTCTTGCACACATAGGGGAGGTTGTAGTTGCAGGGGACATCGTTCCAACGCCCACTCTCATGCGCCACCATCACCACGCAGTCCTCCCCTCCCGCGAAGAAGTTGTCAGGCTGCTTCTCCCGCCAGTTCTCGTATTGCTGCAGGAACAGGGGCACTGAGCCCAGCCAGGCTCCCCCCAGACTCACAGATTCGAGGGCCCCCACGTGGGTGGGGCCCCTGCCTCTGCTGAGGGTGCCGGGACGCTGCCACCCTCCTTCCGCCAGGAGGCCGTGCAGCCTCTGCCCTGCTTCTCCGGCTTTCTACCTCGCAGAAAAGAAACTGGTTCCAGGCAAAGCGAACAGCACGAGCAAAAGCAGGCCAGAGGCGGGGGCAGGAGGACCGCTGCGCACTCGAGGCCAGCCTGGGCTACGAAGTGAGTCAGGGCTGTGGCTGGGCAGGCTGCTGGAGCTGGGGATGTGGCTGGGGAATGGGCAGGGCAGCAGAGGGGAGGGGGGGGGTGCGTGCTCGTGTGTTTGCAGTGCTTGGATGGAACCGGGGCCTCACAGCGCCAGGCAAGCTCTCTCACCACCCAAGCCCCCCTTCATAAATTTTATGTATTTGGTAGAGGGTCTCACTACAGTTTGGACTCATGATCGTCCTCTTTTCAGCCTTCCCAGTGCTGGGATCACAGGCATAAGCCACCCCCAGTCTCAGTGGCCAGCTCAGCACACCTGGGGTGGGGCCGGTGTGGATGTGGTGCCAGGGATTGAACCCCAGTCCCTGTGCTTGCCTAAGCAGGCACTTAGTCCGCTGAGCTATCTAGCTGGCCCTCTGGGTCTTTTTTAAATTTAATTAATTATTTTTTAAAAAATCTTTTATTTATTTATTAGTGGGCCTCTCTATACAACTCCAACTTGTAGTGATCCTCCTGTCTCAGCCTTCCCAGTGCTGGGATTACAGGCGTGCATCACCACACCTGGTTTTGGTGGCCTGCTTGGCACTGGGCCCGCATGACATATGGTACCAGGGATCAAGCCCAGGTCCTTGCACTTGCCAGGTAAGTGCTTAGACCGCTGAGCTATCTCCTCAGCCCCAGACCTTTTTTATTTTGAGACAGAATCTCACTAAATTGCCCAGCCTGGGCTCAAACTTGCAATCCTCCTGCCTCAGCCTCCGGAGTGGCTGAGATTACAGGCGTGCACCACTATGTACAGCTTGGAATTTTTAAAATTGTGTATGCGGCATGAAAGTTACTATTTGAGCCATTTTTAAGTCCAGTTTATTGGCACTAATTACATTCAGTGTTGTGTAACCATCTCCACTACCGATTTCCAAAGCTGCTTTATCAGGACAAACCACAACTGGGTACCAATTAAGGAAAAGAACTCTCCATCTGCCCTGCTTCCAGTCCTTGGCAGCCACCGATCTCCTCTGTGCTTCCTTAAATTTGCCTCCCAGGATGTTCCATGTAAAGGGATCCATAGTGGCTTTTTAAAAAAAAATTTATTTATTTATGTGTGTGTGTGTGTGGCCAGCTCAGCCCACCAGGGGGCGAGGCTGGCGGGCATGTGGTGCTGGGGGATTGAACCGCAGTCCCTCT
Source organism: Octodon degus (assembly GCF_000260255.1). Classification (NCBI taxonomy): domain Eukaryota; kingdom Metazoa; phylum Chordata; class Mammalia; order Rodentia; family Octodontidae; genus Octodon; species Octodon degus. Next base: position 460,586 of record NW_004524858.1, read on the forward strand.
GCTTTGCTAAGCTTGTTCTAAGTAGGTCTTTAGACCACTGAGCCATCTCACCAGCCTCACTACATGGCTTTTTATGCCTGGCTTGTTGAAATGGTTTCTGTTAGTTACAGAACTCAAACTCAGGGGTGGTGCACTACTGAACTACTTCCTTAGCCCTCTTTGTTTTGAGGCAGGGTCTCATTAAACTCATTGAGCTCAGCTGAGCTCAAACTTATGGTCCTCCTGCCTCAGCCTCCCAGAGTGTCGGGATCACAGGAATACAACTCTGTGTTTATCCATGTTGTAGTCCCGTCTTCATGGCTGTGTAATATTCCACTGTGTAGGTAGACCATGTGTTGTTTATACTTTAGTGGACATTCAGGCCTCTCCCTCCTCTTGGGCTGACATGCACATGGTTGGGCATGTACCTATTTACACATCTACTTTTCAATTTTTCTTTTTCTTTTTTCTTTCTTTCTTTTTTTTTTT
>NW_004524858.1:461153-473918 GCF_000260255.1 Octodon degus
CCAGGGAAGTGCTTATTCCACTGAGGCATCTCCCCGGCCCCTCAATTTTTCTTTTTCATTTCTTTCTCCATGGGCTGGGAGTAGACCCAGGGCCTCATGCATGCGAGGCAAGTGCTCTGCCACTGAGCTTCAGGTCAATCCCAAGGGGTGAGTTTCTAAAAAGTCCTTATGGGAGGTAATGAAAATGCTCTGATTTCGATTCTCGGTACCAAAAAAAAAAAAAAAAAAAAAAAAAAAAAAAAAAGTACTAAATGTTACTTAATTTGTTATGATTATGTTACTTTCTGTAATCATGTACTACTAATAAAAAAAGAACAAAAACATGGTTAGTCTAGCCAGCGGTGGTGGTGCATGCCTGTAATTCCAGCACTTGGGAGGTTGACGCAGGAGGATCACCACAAGTTCTAGCCCAGGCTGGGATTACACAGTGAGTTAAAGGTCCTAGACTACATATCAAGACCCTGTCTCAGAAACCAAACAAACAAAAAGGTTAGTTTTGTGGTGTGTAAATTTCACCACAATATTGGCAAGCAAATTTCCCAGCCATATTTGATGATGTGCCCATAGTCCTAGGCCTTGGGAGGCTGAGGCAGGAGGACTGCTTTACCCAGGAATGGAGAAAAAAGCTGGGTCACCACAGTGAGATCCCACTAGTGTATAAGGCTAGTTGTAACACGGTGAGACTCTGTCTCTCAAAAAAAATTTCCAAACTAGTGCAGGCACCCAGATTTATCATCCCAGCTACTGAGGAGGCTGAAGCAGGAGGACTTCAAGTTTTGGGGCTGCCTGGGCAACTTAGTAAGACCGTATCTGAAAGCTCTGCGGAGTAGCTCTGAGGTGAGCACCTGCCAGCATGCCCAAGGCCCTGGGATCCATCCCAGCATCCACCAGGTCCCACGGCTGCCAGGCAGGGTAGGGTCAGGGCTGCAGACAGGATCCTGGATCCTAGGAGCGCTGCAGCGACAGGATGTGAGGAAGGAACGGCGGGGGCGGGAGTCTCAGGGAACCGGATGCCAACTCCAGAGCCCCAGAGCCCTGCAGACCTCGGCTGCCCAGCTGTGTTCACTTTCAACAAGACAGTAAACTGAGGCCAGAGGCCACGCCCCAGGTGGCCCGGCGGAGGAGGGCAGGGTCGGCCACTCACCAGCCCCGTGTTGTCCGTCCACTGGAAGTCGCGCTCTACGATCCTGTCGTTCAGGCCGATCCACGTGTTTTCGTGCCCGAAGCCTGCGGGGCGGGGTCGTGAGGGCAGAGCCCCTCCCCCAGGGGGGTCCGGGAGGGAGGGAGGGAAATGGGGCTTCGGGGAATGGTGGGGGGGGAGGTCCGAGTGTGGGAGGGGTTCAACCCAGAAGGGGACCACCCCAGACTTTGCTTGCTGCGGAGGGAAGGACCCTCACTGCCCAGCCCGGTGGGGTGGTGCTGGGGGGCGGAAGCGAGGATCCAGGACCCCCCCCCACGCCTCCTGGGATGGCTCGCGGAAGGGGAGCGACCCGTGGCTCCTGGCCCCAGGGGGGTAAGGAGGCGGGGTCCTGGCACTCCAGCAGGGGCACCGAGCTCTAGGCTTCTGGGGGCGGGGCGGGGGCCCTCCCGTCCCCGCGGCCCCTACTGTTAATGAAATTGTGCTCCTCCGGGGAGTGGACGCTGGTCAGGTGGCCGGCGCGGCGGCGACAGTCCCGCTCCGCCTCCTCCCACGCCCGCCGGTGCGCGAAGTAGCGGTAGCAGTGGCCCTGGAACTTGTGCCAGCCGCGGTCACAGCCTTCCGTGTCTGCAGGGCCAGGGAGGGTGAGGTCGCTGAGGCTGGGTCATCCTCCCCGTTGGGAGAGCCGGCCACCTTGCCCTGTCACCTCCCGTTCCCATATTAATTTTTTTTTTTTTTCCGGTACTGGCGATGAAACCCAGGGGCCTGAGGCTGCGCTACTTTCCCAGCCCTCTTATTTTTAGATGCAGTCTTGCTAAATCCCTAAATTGCCCAGACTTCTCTAGAATCTGGAAATCATCCTGCCTCAGCCTCCCAAGAAGGTTCCGATTACAGGTGTGGGCCCTCACACCTAGTTTAAAATTCCTTTTTCTGTTGCCGGGAGAGGTTACAATGGAAGAGCACCACACCCATGGTGTCACACCACCTCTAGGGCTTTCGGTCCTGCCCCTTGCGGGGCCACCTCCAGAGGAGCAGGGGCGCTTGGGAAGGAGTCTCGGGAAGTCCTAAAATCTCCCGGCTAGCAAAGAGCTTGGACAGACGAAGAGATAGATAAATGGCCAGGGTGCGTGGGAAAACACAGGGGGCGCTAACAATGTGTGGTAAATACTTACAATTTAAAAAATTGAGGGACAACCCACTCAGGACCCCCTCCTGCCCCTCTCTCAGACAGGAGCTTTCTTTCCCTCAATAAATATATTCTGCTAAAAAAATAAAAAATTATTGCAGCAGCGGCAGGGGTTCCATCCCGGGCGAGCGGTGCCAGCCCCGCCCTGCCGGCCCCGCCCCTAGGGCACGCTGAGACCGCGTTTGAGACTGGGTATGGTGGCGAGCGCCTTGGGAGGCGGAAAACAGAAGAATCGCTACTGAGTCCGCTCTACGTAGTGAGACCCTGTAGACCCTGTACTACATAAGAAAACTTTATAAACAGTTATTACAGTGGGCTGGGGATATAGCTCAGTGGCAGAAGTTCCTGCCTGGCAAGCACAAGGTCCCGAGTTCAATCTCTGGTACAGAAAAACAAAACAAAACAAAACAAACAAAAAAAAAAAACAGTGAAACACATTTTTAAAAAAGACACTTTGCCAAAAATAAAATTAAAATAAAATAAAAAATAAAAAAAGACATTGCCATGAATCCCCCTCAAAAATCCCCTTTCTTTAAACTCACGGATGCCATCATTCCACCGCTTTCTGTGATCCGCCCTTTTTGTTTGTGTTTTGGGTGGTTTTTTGTTGTGTTTTTTTTTTTTTTTTGATACAAAGTCTCACTATGTAGCTCAGACTGGCCCTGAACTCTAGGTGATCCTCCTGCCTCAGCCTTTTTTTTTTTTTTTTTTTTGGAACGGGGATTAAACTCAGGCTCTTGCGTTTGCCAGCGAAGCGCTTATTCTACTGAACCATCTCCCGGGCCCCCTTGCCACTTCCTTAAGTCATTCAAGAGTCCTCTTTTCTGAGTGTCTTTAGGCGGTATGTTCAAAAAGTCCGGCAACCGTGGTGCTGGGAGGATGCGCAAGCCAGTATGGAGGTGAAATGGTTAAAAACCTCAAGGCTGGCCCTCATCCGGTTTATTCCCTGGATCTGGCCCGCAGTAATCTGCGGCTCCTCCCCAAGGCAATATGAACTTGACAGGAAATGGTGGAGTCGACTCAGGGTAGGTGACTAAAAGCCCTCAGGAAGGGCTCCTGTGCTGCTGCTGCAGCTGCTGCTGCTGCTGCTGCAGAGAGAAACCCAGACATGGGGTAAGTGCGTGCCAAGGGCAGGGCAGGATTTCGAGGTGGATTCATGGCAGTGTGTCTTTCGCCATAATATTTTTTTCCTTAAGCATTCACCATCTTTTTCATCATATCTTATCCTATGCTCATCATAACTCATTAGGAAGTGCAGATCAGAACCGCAATGAGGGGGCCTGGGGAGATAGCTCAGTAGAATAAGCACTTGCCTGGCAAGTGCAGGGTCCAATCCCTGGTACCGGGAAAAAAAAAAAAAAAAAAAAAAAAAGAAAAATAATTGCAATGAGGTAATGACTTTGTACCCACTAGGTTGTTCTACCAACAAAAAGGAGGAGGGAAAGTGATTGTTGGGAGATGTGAAAAAGTAGATCACTTGGCATTAGTGGTGAGAACAGAAAATAGCGTGGCCGTGGTGGAGCACAGCTTGGCAGCTTCTGAAGCAAAAGAGATTGAAAAAGAATGGGGGGCCAGGCATGCTGGTGCACGCCTGTAATCCCAGCACTCAGGCGGCTGAGGCAGGAGGATCAGTGTGAGTTCCAGACCAGCTTGGGCTACAAAATGAGCTCAAGGCAAGCCCCCTGTAGATCGGACCCTGTCTCACAAGGACAAAAATAAGAAAAATAAAATAAAATATGCTCAAGGCTGAGGAGATAGCTCGACGGTCTAAGTGCCTGCCTGGCACGCACAAGGACCCAGGTTCAACCCCCACTACCGAAGCATGCTGAGCCAGCCTGCAAAACCAGGCATGGTGGTGCATGCCTGTAATCTCAGCTCTGGGGAGGCTAAAAACAGGAAGATTACTACAGGTCAGAGCTGCTTAGCGAGACCCTATACCAAATAAAGTCTTAAAAATGCTCATAGCAGCGTTACTTAAATTGGCCACAAGGGGGACACAAGGCAACTGCCCACCAGGTGATGGATAAACGGAATGTAGGATGGGCACGCAGAGGCATATTATGTAACCATAAAAAGGAATGAAGAAGGGGCCGGGGAGATAACTCAGTAGAATAAGTGCTTGTCTGGCAAGCACAGGGTCCTGAGTCCAATCCCTGATCCAAAAAAAAAAAAAAAAAAAAGAAAGAAAGAAAAAAGAAAAGAAAAAGGAATGAAGCATTGATTCACGTTACAACCCGGATGATGCATGGAAATGTGGTAAGCGAATGAAGCCAGACACAACAGGACACTGATTATGAGTTCAGTTCTATGAAATGTCCAGAACAGGCAGATCCATACACACAGAAAGCAGAGCAGCGGCCGCCAAGGGTGTAGGATAGCAATGAAGAATGACAACCACAGGGACAGGACGCTTGCACAACAGCGTCAACTGACTCTGCCACACAGAGCCGCACGCGTTCGCAAGGCTGGTGCTTGGCATAGTGACGTGTGCCTGCAGTCCCCGCTATTCCGGAGGCTGAGGCAGGATGAACACTTGAACCCAGGAATTTGATATAAAAACCTGGGCAACATCTGTGGGACCCACAGCCGTGGACGCAGAGGCAGAGATCGGGGGCCCCATGGAGACTCACCTTTCTCACACAGGCTACCCCCGTAGCTGGGGAGGCAGAGGCAGACAAAACTGTTGACCTCGTCGATACAGGTGCCTCCGTTCTCACAGGGGCTGCAGGCACAGTCATCGATATCTGGCAGGGACAGAGGGCACAAGTGAAAAGGCAGCCTCACCTTGGCTCCAGCCCCCATGGGAATCAGGGAGAAACGAGTCATCCGTGACAGACAGGAGCCTTCACCTATGGTCCAATGCCTGTAGCCGGAGGTGGAGCCTCACATAATTAACATAAATTAGTATTAATGAGCAAGGTAGCCCTGGTGCTGAATTAGGGAGGACCAGCAGCAGATCTTTCCCGGCTCAGAATAATCCATGCCCATTTCCTTCCCACCAATCCCTATGTAGATAGTAACTCAGGCACGTAGGACACTGAGCAAGTTTTGTCTCTTCTCTGAGGCTGTTTCTCTTACAGATACAATAGCAGTATCTTAAGAGTAATTGTGAGGGCTGGTGAGATGGCTCAGTGGTCTAAAGCACCTACTTAGAACAAGTTTAGCAAAGCACAGGGACCACGGTTCAATCCCCCAGGACCACATGCCAGCCAGCCCCGCCCCCTGGTGGGCTGAGCTGGCCACACACACATACACACATAAGTAAATAAATTTTAAAAAAAAAGAGTAATTGTGAGTGGAGAGGTGAGAAGTTATGTCCTTTATGGTGATCATTCTTTCTGTTTGTTTGTTTGGTAGTACTGGGGATTGCACTCAGGACCTTGCACTTGCCAGGCAGGTGCTTATGCCACTGAGCTGTCTCCCCAGCCCATGAGCTATCTCCCTGGCCCAATCATTCTAGAATCAGTAGTGTGGTTATGAAGTCAAAGAGACCATATATACAGTTCAGGAAATTATGTCATTTACATCTATTGTTTTAATCTCATGTGTAGCATTTCCTCTGTTGGGCTCTGAAGTAAGCAGCCACACTGATGGCAGTGGTGGTGCCTGTGTCCTGGCTTTGCCAGGCAGAGTCAGGGCCATGTCCCTTCCCCAGCCCCACTTTGCAGACATGAGAGCCTTTTTTGACCCTAGTCCTGAGGAAGGGGTTACAGGGAAGAGATCCTCGGGGGCTGGAAATGAACAAATCGGAGCCTAGAGCACTTACCAATCTCGCAGTTCTCCCCAGCAAAGCCCTGGTCACAGCTGCAGCCATACACAGTGCCATTCGTGTTGCAGGTTCCACCATGCAGGCAGGGGTTGTTCTCGCAGGGGTCGGAGGGAACTGTGGGCGGAGGCTGGTGTGAGGACCTCAGGCCCCCAGGGCCCCTCTCATCACCCACCCTCTGGAGCGCCCTCCATGATGCTCATAACATAGGCCTCCTCTGTTTTGGGCACTCTCCTCCCAGCCCCATCTGACTTGTTCTCTTCTGGACATTCCCTACTCCTCACTATTCTCAAAATTTGGGGTGCAGGGGACACAAGTTTCCAGGTGGGGTCTGAATAGAATTACAAAGAATAAAGAAATCCCCTTCTTCATTCTGTTGGCTCAACCTCTTTTGAGGCAACCTTAGTGGTTAGGACACAGTGAGGAGGGGAGCTATCAAGGCTCCCACTTCAGGCCGCAGAGTCTGGGAGGCCTGGTTCAGAGTCCACCAGCTCCGCCGCTCCCTAGAGGACCCTCGGCAAGTCGCTTCTCCGAATTTCAGTTGCCTCGTCTGTAACGGAATAAAAAGTTCACCCATCTCTCCCAATCCCGACCGCAGGGTATGTTGGAATCTTGTGGACCTCGCCAGCGCCCCTGGTCCATCCAGGAGATGTCTACAACCAAGGCACAGAGGTGTCACCCAGCAAGCAGGACACAAGCCCAGGACGGCGTCTGGGCCTCCAGGCGCCTGGCTCAGGGCCTCTGTCTGCCCTGGCTCATGTAGAATTTACTTCCTTTTTGCCCTGGCCTGTGGCCTCATGGGAAATTCAGCCAGTGTCAAGCTGTCCCCTTCCCCTTGCTGTCCCGACCTCAGCTTCACCCGCTCCCAGGCTGTTACTTCCACAGCCCTCAGAGGAGCTCACACAAACCTGTGTCAGATCACTCCCTCCTCTGACTAGATGCCTCTATGGCACCCAGTTCCCAGTAAAAGAAAACCTGAGGTCCGTACTGTAGTCCTCGGGGCATGTGCAATTTTCTCTGGTCTCTCCCAGCGTCACCTCCTCTCCCTTCCCCCTCATCTACTGCCCTCCAGCCACGGTGGCCCCGGTCTCCAGCACACCCAGCACGTCCTGCCCCAGTTATTGGGAACCCTCCCGCATCTCTGCATGGCCCCGCCTTCCCCTCCCCACTCTTGCCCATATTTAGAGGACCCTCCCTTCCAAAGCTTCCACCCATCTGCACACCTCCATGTGGTTTCCTTTTCTGTTCTACTGTTGTTTCTAATAGTTTGATATTTAACCCTTATTTTTTGCAGTCCTGAATATGCAGCCAGGGCTTTGCACATGCCAGGCAAGTGCTCACCACTGAGCGACATCCGCAGCCTTTTTTATTTTGTATTTTTATCTATCTATCTATCTATCTATCTATCTATCTATCTAGTTATTTATTTATTTGGTACAGGGTCTTGCTACACAGCACAGGCTCAGACTCGTACCCGTAGTGATTCTCCTGTCTCAGTTTCCCCAGCGCTGAGATTACAGGCGTGCACCACCACGTCTGGGGTGGCACAGCATGCCCTACGGGGACCAAACCCGAGTTCTTGAGCTTGCCAGGCAGGCACTTAAACCACCGAGCTACCTCCCCAGCCCCATTTTGTATTTGAATCAGGATCTCACTAAAATGCCCAGGCTGAGGCTGAACTTGTGACCCTCCCGCCTCAGCCTCCCAGAGTGCCGAGATGACAGACGAGCACCATCGCACCCAGCTCCAAAATGATGTCCCTTTAAAACTGTGATTATTGTTTACTGTCCATATCTCTCCCCAGAGCAGTGAAGTTCCATATGGCAACCACATACAGCCATTCACGCTTAAGTTAATTAAAATGAATAAAAGTAAAACCCGCAGCTCCTCTGTCAACCACCAGCCTGTCGAGCGATTGCCGACAGCCCGCTCTGTCCCTGGACCGTGTCCAAAGTGTGCTGTGGCTCTCAGGGATCAGAATGCTGGGGGCCCGCACCCTGACCTTGCAGGGCAGCGTGTGTGCCCAGACGCGCGACCCCGTGGCCTGATGCGGCCTAGGCACGTGTGTGCGCACGCGTGAGCCCACCAGGTGCCCCGCGCTGCGACACCTGCCCACGGGCTGGCGGTGACTCAGTCGCCCGCGGATGCTGCGTTTATTTTTGGCTTCATTAGCATTTTAGCTCAGGAAGAGGGTGGGGAGGCGGCTGGGTGTCCCCTGGCACTGCCTGCCTCCTCCATGAGGCCGACAGCCTGGAGCCAAGATGTGGGTAGGCGGAGGTCAAGGCCCACCCAGCCAGTCTGGTAGGGTCTAGGGGTGGAGATGGGGGAGGGTCAGCCCTGAGCTCCTTCCTGCCCCTCACCCTCCGCGCCACTGCACATGCGCCTCCCTGCCAGCTCTCCAGTGCCCCCATCCGGGGTCTCTTTCACACCCTTGAACTTGGCCCCCCCAGCATCCTTGGCATCATCGTCCAGCCCGGCAACTGGGATAGACATGCTGCCTGAAGACAGTCCGGGTTCACACTGCAGCCTCCACTCTGTGGCCAGCACTACACATCACCTGGCCTCCCTGTGCCTCAGTCTCCCCATCTGTACAGTGAGAACTTGCCTCACAAGGACACACAAAGGATTACCAAGGTCTTTTTCAGCGTTTGGACCCAGCCAACCAAGCAGGTGACACCAGATAATAGCAACCTTTTTTTGATAGAGAAGCCCCTCTTCTGTGTCTGCCAGCCTCCCGGCATTGAGGGAAGGGGGATATGGCCCCCAACATGGCCCAGAGCAGCAGGTATGCCTTTGCTGTCCGTCATTGAGATACTTTCTTTTCAAAAGAGAAGCCAGTCAGCCACACACGTGGTTCCCGTTATGTGGAAGGCTGAAGCAGGAGGATCACAAATCCAAGCTCAGCCTGGACAATTTGCCAAGACCGTGTCTCAAAATAGAAAATAGAAAAAGGGATAGGGATGCAGCTGAGTGCGAAGGCTCATCTTTTCTGCTCTGGGGTCCTCCAGCCACTCTCTGGTTCACAAGCCCTGGCCACTGAATGTGGAGTGTGGACCGGAACCTACCGTCCTCCGCAGTCCCGTTCTCAGGTGTCCCTGGCAAGGCTGGCTCCTCTCCGCTTGCCGCCTCTTCCCAGAAGCCCTCCAGGCCTGGGCTTCCAGCCAGCACTTCCAGCTCTGACTCCTCCGTGCCCAGGGGGACAGGCAGCAGGGTGTTGGGGGCATCCCAGGCCACTTCAAACTCTCCTGAGGAAACTGAGGCAGCCTCTTCCACACCAGATGTGGGGGTTGTCCAAGGGGAAAGAGCTGGTTTCTCCAGGGGGCTGCCTGGAGGTGGAGGGGCTGCGGGTTTCTGTGTCCCTTCAGCTACCAGCTGGCCCTCTGGCTCTGGGTGGGGCTGGGAGCTCAAAGAGGACAACGCAGATGTGTCAAGGACCACAACCTGGGTCACCTGGTCTAGGGGTGCAGCAGATATCACCATACTTGAATCTGCAGTCACTGAAGGGTGCGAGGCGGGGCTCTGGGCTTCTCTGGCCATGTGGGACACAGATGACCAGACACTGCCAGTCTCCCTGGGGAGTGGTGTGGCCGGGGACTTGCTGGGACCCATAGTAGCCTCTTCCTCTGTAGCTGCCCCTGGCACCAAAGACAAGGTGACTTCAGGGTTCCTCACAGGTGCCAATGGGGGGCTGGGGTCCTGCCTTTCACCGTGCGGTGAGGACCAGGTGTCTGGCACCACAGTGGTCTGCAGGCTGGAAGTGGGGTTTTCTGGTGGATCAGGGACCCCAGACCCAGACCCCAAGATACCACTGATGTCTGTGTGCTCTATGGGGACAATGTCTACTGTCACATTCCCATCCACAGAAAACCACTGGCTGGGGCTAGGGGGCTCAGCTGTGCTGAGCCCAGGAAGGCTGGTCACCTCAGTTTCTCCAAAGTCCGGGGCAGGGCGGGTCCTAGCATGTGTGTCTGTGGCTGCCTGAGAAGGGACCATGAAACTCCCTGCTGTGTGGTGACTCACTGTCACACCAGGGGTCTCCCTGCCCTGTCCCCTTGAGCCCCAGGAGGGGGGCAGGGAATGCACCCCGCTCTCTGAGGCTGGCGAGGGGAGGGCAGAGGACATGGCTTCAGTGGGGGCAAGTGGAGAGGCTGGCAGGAGACTCATTTTGGGGGCACGCAGCATGGCCACAATGGGGAAGTCTGGGGACATGACTGTGTCTGCCGGCTCCCCAGAGGCAGCACTGGGGCCCTCAATGGCGCTGGGGGCTGGGACAGTGGGCTCCAAGGAGGACCAGGGGGGGCTGGAAGTGGCTGGCTGCACAGTGGGGACCTCGGTGTCTTCCGGCTTCAGGTCAAGCATCCCACTTGGCACGGGGGTGCTGGGTGGGGTCTCAGTCAGGGGCCACAGCCAGGGTTCTGGGGGGCTCCTGCCACCAGGGGGACCTGCAACGGCATCAACACACTGATATGTCAACTAGATCACAGTAGCTGCTGAGCAGCTCTCTGGCCCCTGGGAAGAAGCCAAGGGATTTCTGGGGCTGGCTGAGGTCAGGGAACCAGCTGGGACTTGCAGCTCCCTCCCCTGTCCTGAGGACAGCCATGTCTGTCCTCCCTCCCCAAGTCCCCACCCCAGACTCACCTGCACCAAGGACGTTCACCTCATTGGTCAAAATGTCCCAGGGACCCCCACTCCGGCTGTTCCCCCAGGCCTCTGTGATGGAGGGGAGTTCTATGTGGTTCCCAGAATCCCCTGGGGGCAGTGGCAGGGTGCTGGTCCCCTCCGGCCTGAGGGTGTTGGGCTCCTGTTGCTGGAAGTGGCGACCATTCAGCCCTTTGAAGCGGCCCCTCCTCTGTGGTATGGGCACTGGAGTGGTCACCTCCACAGATGCGGTTGTTACCGTGCCTGTCCCAGTCCCTGTCCCTGTGCTGCTAGGGCTGAAGGCCTGCTGTGCTTCCTCAGTGGGGTGGCGGGGGGTGATGCTGGGGGTCTTCTGAGATACTTGCTCCTCTGCAGGGATGAGGGACTCTTCATCCCCACTGGACGGCAGAGGCTCCTGGGCATCTGTGGTAGCTGTGTCCTGCTCCCCATGGCTGGGGTCCAGTTCCTGGCCCGGTGGCCCCTCTGCTGACAGGATCTCCCCCTCATCCCCAGAGGCAGGGGTGTCCAGGTCTCTGTGCAGTGGTGTGGGCTGATGAACTAGGAAGAGGCAGAGAGGCATCAGGTGTCCAGCTGAGGTGCTGCGGGGAAAGGGTCGGGGCATGCAGGCCAGGAGGAGGACTCAAGACAGAACCAGACTGGCTGGCAGGAGACCCGGACCGTGTCTGGCCCTCGCAGGGCCAGGTGAGCCTGTGGGGACCCACTTTACAGACAGGTGTCCCTGGGGACAAGAAGCACCCCCACAGGCGTGATCCCCACCAAGGATACTTTTTCTCCATTCAGGACTGGGCAGGACTTGTCCTTTGGGACTGTAGTTGGCACCTTCCAAGACTGCACCTTAGAAAGGCAGGTCTCACTCCAGATCCACCCTGCTATGCCCTGCTAGCCAGGGCAAGCAAGGTCCATTAAGGCGCAGACTCTGCCTCGGCAGGGTTTGGCTATACAGCACAACCTACACCCCCACCCCGCCTCTCCCCTCCCCCCCCATAACCCATTGCCAGGTTCCCAGAGGGAGAACTGGCCAAGGACGTGGCCTTTTCACCAAAAGGCATGGCTTCAAACATACCATGCCCACGGAGTGGTCTGTGAGCTCAGTTGGGTCCGGGCCCACCCAGTGCACGCCCGTGGGCATGAGCAGGAGAGACACGCCCCAGGGCGTGGTTTGCTTGCCGCTGTTCTCACCTCGAAAGCAGTAGGCATCGAAGCGCGCGGTGGGCGCAGGGAAGCCGGTGCGGTTGGCGAAGCGGTACACGGTGCGCACGCCCGGGGCAGGGCCCCCGCAGCGCCTGCGTGGCGTCTGAATCGGGTACCGAACGCTGCCATCCGCCAGCCAGCCCGGGTCGCACTGGTCCAGACCCTCGTGCCAGGCCAGGTGCAGCTGTCCCACCGAGGCCAGTGAGGCACCCTGGCGGCGACACTGAGCACGCGCACCCGCCAGAGTCAAGCGGCGGGCCGGACCCACGTAGAAGACCTCGCCTGCGGAGAAAATCACACAGGGGATCAGTCGTGTCCCCAGAGCCCGAGGCTCTCTGGATGGATGGTGCAACCTGGCTGGCAGGGCCACCAAGGCCTCTGTGCATCTGCATCACAATGCACGGCATCGGCTGGTGGCGCAACACAAGACCCAGGCAAACTGGGATACACAAGGGGTCAGGGTACAGAGTGAGCTCAGGGAGGGCTGGGGCAGGTCTGGGTTGCAGCTCAACTGGGGACCAGGCTGGGTGACAGCCGGGTGTGGCGTTGCTTGCCTGTGATCCCAGCACTCCAGAGGCTGAAGCAGGAGGATCTTTGCAAGTTCAAGGCCAGCCTGGGCTACATAGCGAATGCAAGGCCAACCTAGACTACATAGTGAGACCCTGTCCTCAAAAACAAAAAGGAGGGCTGGTGAGACGGCTCAGTGGTCTAAAGCACCTACTTACAACAAGCTAAGCAAAAGCACAGCGACCACGGTTCAATCCCCAGCACCACATGCCAGCCAGCCCCGCCCCCTGGTGGGCTGAGCTGGCCACACACACACAC
>NW_004524858.1:474018-480110 GCF_000260255.1 Octodon degus
TTCAATCCCCAGCACCACATGCCAGCCAGCCCCGCCCCCTGGTGGGCTGAGCTGGCCACACACACACACACACACACACACACACACTAAATAAATAAATAAATAATTTTTTTTTTAAAAAAAAGGAACTTTAGGACATATGGGAGTGGGGAGAGTGACAGGGATAGGGGAAGATGGTAGCCCCGTCCTGCCAGCCCCAGACTTACCCTCCAGCTCGCGGGCAAAGCAATACACATCATAGAGCTCCTGGGGGTCTCTCCTTCCATAGCTGCGCACCCCTGGAAGGCTGCTGCGGTCTCCATAGCAACCAGGCCGGGACTGGGTGATGGGATACCTAGCGGCACAGGGGGCCCCTCAGATGTGTACTCCTGATGCCTCCAGAAACCTCCACCCTCTGGGCTGCTGCCCATCTCCCCACCCTGGGCACCCCCTCACCGGACAGTGCGGTCAGAGAGCCAGCCTGCATCGCAGTTGTCAAAGCCGTCCTCAAAGGCAGCCTGCAGGTGCCGGGGGGCCGCGATGGTGGCAGAGCTGAGCCTGCAGGCCTCCTGGGCCTCAGCGAAGGTCAAGGCATATCGGTCTCGCGCGGCGCGGTAGTGGAACACAACACCTGTGCAGGGACATCCAGGGTGCAGGGGGAGGTGCCAGGCCCTTCCAGAAGGGACCTGGCTCCCAAGGCCCACCCTCCCCACCTGATCGTGATAGACCTGTTATCCCCGCTCTGGAGGGGAAGGCTGAGGGACACCCTCTGTAAGTTGCCCAGGCTGGTCTTCAACTTGGGATTCTCCTACCCTGGCCTCCCAAGCAGCTGAAATTATAGGCATGCACTGCCAAGTTCAGCTTTAAATTCTCACTTTGAGATGAAGGAAACGTCAAATCGAGACAAAGGAACTGAGCACTTTGCCCCAACTTGTCAACCCGCACCCAGTGGAGCTGTGACTTATGCAGGGGGCTGGCACACAGTAGGTACTAAATAATTTAGTAGGTACTAAATAAATTTAGGCTGATTTGCTTCCTTCACTTCTGATCAACTTTTTCGAAGTCTATCAGTTTGGAGAAATGAGGCTTTTTTTTTTTTTTTTTAAAGATAGGAACTTGCTCTGTAATCCAGGCTGGATTTGAACTCACAGTGGGTCCTCCTGCCTCAGCCTCCCAAGTGCTGAGATCACAGGTGTGCACCACCACCCCAGCTACAAGGATTTTGAATGTAGTCACCACAAAAGTGATACATGTTGAGCAACAGGCTAATTGCCGATTTCAAAATTACACAGCATATACAGGTGTCAGAACACCACACTGTACCCCACAAATCCGCACAATCATTACATGTCAATCAAAACTAAGAAGACACTGGGAAGTTGTGGTGACACCTCTAATCCCAGCCCTCCTGAGGCAAGGGCAGGAGGATCCCTGCAAGTTGGAGCTCAGACGGGTGCACAGTGAGTTCAAGCCTAGCCTGAACCGCACAGCAAGGCCCTGTCTCAAAAACAAAAAACAAAACAGTTTTTTTCATTAACCAGTTACGAAAACAAAAGCTAACTAGGATATTTCAACGGTAATAAAAGCACTGTTTAAACAGGTATCCAAAGGGCTGGCCAAATAGCTCAGCAGGTTAAAGCACCTGCAAGCAGGCACACAGGCCCAGGGTTTGATCCCTGGGCCTGCCATGCCAATGTGTGCCTGTAAACCCAGCTCTTGGGAGGCTCTACACAAGTGGATCACTGCAAGTCCGATCTAGTAGTGAGACCCTGAACACCCTATAGACTCTTCCCTAAAAAATACAAATAAATAAATAAACAGGTATCAAGGAACTGTTATTTATCCAGTACATATTTTTAATTGACTTAATTTTTAAAAATAGCCTCACTTATAAAACATTTAAATAAATGCAGTTAAAGGTAATTTGCATTTGTATTTTAATTCAAAAACTAATATTCTTTGTTTTGTGTAAAATAAGCAATCACAAAAGAAACTCAAAACAAGGGCAGGGGGCTGTGGGTACAGCTCAGGCTAAATAAAGCACAGGCCCTGGGCTCCAGCCCCTGCACCGCACACACGCACGCACACACGCACGCGCCAGACTGCTCAGTCCTGAGGCCGTGAGGGGCCGGGGACCCTGCACCCACGACTGCCCCCGCTTGGCGAAGAGGAAAGGTGTTAAGACCCTTGGCGAAGAGGAAAGGTGTTAAGACCGGATGGTTGCCATGGAGACTCCCTTCCAGACTCTAGCCAGGGCTGCAGAGAGGAGCACTTGCTTTTCTCATCCTTTCCTTGTTGTTGCAGTCCGAGGCGTCCACCCAGGGCCTTCACACTCAGTTACTCCCCCAGCCCTTTTTCACTTTCTTAGCACACGCTTGTAGTGTGTGAAGAGCGCACACATCGCGAGGAGGGGGTGGCTGTGCACAACCCGCTGAGCTCTTTTACTGCTCCTCCCCTCCTTGCCCCATCTCTTGGTCCCCTTCCCGTCCGCAAAAGTTCTATCTGTTTGCCACTGTCTTTGCTTCGCTCTGCATTTATATGTTGGCTTACTCATAGAGGAGAATCCATGCAACATTTATGCTTATGTGTTCGGTTTATCTCACTTATTATGGGTGCCAGGTGTATCCATTTTCTTACATATGGCTCAAATATATCCTTCTTTAAGGCTAAGCAGTACTCCATGATGCGCACATGCCACATTTTCTTTATTCCTTCATCTTTTTTAAAAAATTTTTTATTTATTTATATGTGTGTGTGTGGCCAGCTCAGCCTACCAGGGAGCGGGGCTGGCTGGCATGTGGTGCTGGGGGATTGAACCGCGGTCCCTGTGCTTTGCTAAGCTTGTTTTAAGTAGGTGCTTTAGACCACCGAGCCACCTCATCAGCCCTATCCCTTCATCTGTTGATGGACATATAAACCACTTTTCTAAACTTTTAAGCCTCTCTCTCTCCACCCCTCCCTCTCCCCTCCCTCTCTCTCCCTCTCTCTGAGACAGGGTTTCGCTATACAGTTCAGACTGGCCTTTTAAACTCACTATGCAGCCCAGGCTGGCCTTGAACTGTGGCAAACCTCTTGCCTCAGCTTCCCAAGAGCTGGGATTACATGTGTGTGCCACCGCACCTGGCTAAATTTTTAGATCTTGAGAAAGGGTGTTGCTACCTGCCCACCCTGCACTGGAACTTTCGCTCCTCCTGTCTCAGCCTCCCAGCATTTGGGGACAAGAGGTGTGCCCTGTGAGCCTGGCTAGAGGGAGTATTTGTAAGGGGACACTCTGTGGGGGGCTGGGAGCATCACCCTCCCAGCCATGGCCCGCCCACCCCCCAACTGACCTGTCACCTCCAGAGGCAGTAGGTCCTGTTCATCCTCGATGCCTCTCACCACCTGGCAGCGGTACAGTCCAGAGTCGCTGGCCCGCAGTGGCCCCAGCAGCAGTGTGGCGTTGGCTCGGTGTTGGGGGTAGGCAGGCAGTGACACACGTCCTTGCCAGCCCTTGGCCACCCGCACCACGTTGTCTTTGGCCACCAAGATGGGCACATCCTGTCGCTGGCCCGACGCAGTGCGCACCTTGGTCCACTTGACCCGGGCGCTGTCCCGGGCTGCTCCCGCCCACGGCTGCAAGGTGAAGAGACAGGGCAGGGCCACCAGCTCTGCCAGCGCAGCCCGCACTGAACCTGAGCCCACCTTCTGCAGGCGCAGCCCCTTCTCAGTTGTGGCCATGATGGCGTCCTGTGTCCCTGGGTGGAGAAGGCAGAGGCTTGATTCAGAAGCAGCCACCAGCAGGGGACACCATGATCCCATAGTGCTTGGATTAAAGGCATGTCCCTGTGCACTTGGCCAAGAATGACATGATCTGATCCATTGCTGACTTCTGTGTGACCATGAAAGTCACCGTCCTTCTCTGGGCCCAAGCTCCCTCAGGAGCTAAGTAGCAGGCCGCCGTGTGAAGGTAAGTGGCACATTCAGAATCCTTTTTTTTTTTTTTTTTTTTTTGTACCAAAGATCATACTCAGGACTTTGCACTTGCCAGGCAAGTGCTTATTCTACTGAGCCATCTCCCCCAGCCCCAGCAATGTCTGTCTTCTTTTGGGGCGATGGAGGAAACTAAGGCTCAGAGAGGTACCTGAATGTGTCCGCAGTCACCCAGAGGAATTTCTCAAGCCCCTCGGAGTGGAGAAGAGGGACACAGATCCCCATGTCCATTGCCCCACCCATGGCAGGCATCACTAATCAATCTCTGCACTGTTCCCCTTTCTCTTTTTAGTTCATTTCAGCAAAACAGTGAGCGGTGGGAACCTCCAGTTTCTGCGGGTAATGCCTAAAAATACCCTCTCCGGTATCTTGTTCTTCTCTGACTGTTCAAAGGCCTTTTTCATCTATTGTTGTCTCATTCTCTACACTGAGGCAGAGGACCAGCAGGAGAAAGCACTGGGATGAAAAAATCCCCATTTTATTACCCCCTGGCTCCCCAGAAGTAGCTGCAGCATGAAAAGCGCCTCCCCCCAAATCAACTCACCCTGGTCCCCAGCCACCAACAGCAGTACTGGTAGCACCAGGAGGCCCAAGGCCCAGGCAGATGTGGCCCCCATCCTGCAGCTGGAAGAAATTCGGAGTGAGGAAGGATGAGTCATAGAAGAGCCTCCCAGGTGCCCAAGGTCTCAGGGCTAAATCCCTCCACTCCATGTTTCAGAAACCAGGGGTAAGGGGAGGGGGAGAAGAGAGAGAGAGAGAGAGAGAGAGAGAGAGAGAGAGAGAGAGAGACAGACAGACAGACACAGACACAGACAGACAGATAGACAAAACACTAAGGCTGGATTCGAACCCAGGGCCACCTGCCTTCAGAACCCAGGCATCAAATTAAATTCAGACCCAGATTTGCCTGTCTGACTGCCCCTTGCTGTGTCACCCTGGGCATGCAGATCAACTTCTCTGGGCCTCCCTTCCTTTGTGGGTCACATGGGGACAGCATCAGAGGCTTGGAAGGGATAGATGCGCCAATAAATATATAAAATGCTTGGAACTGCCTGCCGTGAAGAAGTGCATTTTAGCTGTTGCTAGTATTATTATTGAGCTTAACAGGCAGGACTGAAATCCCTTGTTTGGAGCCAGCCTTCCCTAGCATACCGGGGCTCACACAGGCAGCAGGCAGTCCGGGTCCTTCTGCCCCAGGGTCCCCAGTCTGGGTACAAGACGCACTGCCAAGACACGCTTTCATCTGGGTTTGATGACTGACACGATTCTCAGCTGCAATTCCAGGATTTGATCGTCACCAAGATTCTATTCTTGGTTTCTGGGATATTTGAGGAGCAGCCAAGTCCCAGCCGGAGGAAGGGGCCTCACCCCTGCCTGCCGCACCCCTCCCCTGGCTTCTCCCAGCCTGATGCAGCTGCTGCCTGTGCCCACGGGCTGGATCCAGCCTCCACCAGGGCTGTGGTTCAAAGCACAAAGTGGGCCAGCACTGAGCGCCTACTGGGAGCTCCAGCCACTGCAGGTGCAGGGTGGGGTGGGGTGGGCACAGCACTGCCCTGCCCAGAGGACTGAATATCTTAGGGTGGCGGCCTCCCTGAGGCTTCCTACCCGTGGACTCTCACAGCTTGCCTGGGCTCAGGAGGCAGGCACAGAAGAGAAATTAGGGTGTCACTCACAAAGCAGCCCTCGCACCACGCCCCTATTTCAAAACATCCCCGGGACAGGGTTGCAGGTGGAGTCTGGGAGGGAAGGATTTGGGGGGCAGCGTCTGGGCCTCCCAGCCTTCCCGCAGGCTCCCAGAGGCCCCCCACGGAGAGGCCGGCCGAGCCCTGTCCGTGGTGCTGAAGCCGGCGGGGTCCGCCCACAGCGCTGCCTACCGCACCAGGCCCGGCCTTCTGTCTGCTCTCAGTGCCTCGGGGTTCAGAGATGGTAGCGCTTCGCCTCAGGCTGCACAGCTGGGCACGGACGGAGGCTAGGCTTGCAAACCCCAGCAACCTCTGTCTCCAGCCCAGACTCTGCATTCCCCTTCTGTGGAAACCCAACAAGTGTGCAGTATCCCGATGGCCGCGTTGTCCTAGCAAGGTCAGACCATTCTCAAATTCCCTGTCTCCTTCTCTCTCTCTCTCTCTCTCTCTCTCTCTCTCTCT
>NW_004524858.1:480210-492416 GCF_000260255.1 Octodon degus
CACACACACACACACACACACACACAGTTGAAGCACTTGGATTCCATCCAAATGACCTGGCCTCAAGCCCTGTCTCCTTACAGTCACTGAACCCAAACAGGCTGGTGAACATTCTGTGCCTCAGTTTACCCATCTGTATAATGCGGCTCACCCAACACGTACCTCATAAGGCTATTCTGAAGATGCAGTGAATGACGACTTGTAAAGCCCTAGACATGCTAAATTTAAAAACAGCTCTTTGTACACAAAACCTCGTGTATGCACTAAAAATACACCGCGGTGGTCCAACACGGCGACAGCTTCAGGTGCACCCTCCCGGGGCCTACCAGTCGCACCCTCATACACCCACACCCTTCCTAAAATACCTCCTCCCAAGGGCCGACAGAGGTGAGCATTTACACAGCTGTCTGGGGCCGTCCCCTCATGAATGATGCATGAGCCTCATGCATATGCAAGCAGGGTCCTGCAGGGTGCTGGGGGAGGGGAGGGCTGGATTTGCGTGAGGCTGTGTGTGAACCCTGATGGGAAAGTCGGTTATCAGGTGTATCTGAGTGTGTGTGGCTGGGTGCTGGGGTGTGTGGACATTGGATGTATGTGTGAGCACCAGCTCACAACAGCCTCGTGCACAAGGTGGATGGAAGGGACCTGGTGTGAATGTGTAGGTCCAAGCGTCCCTTGGCAGGGGCTGTGCACACACATGTGCACCTCGGGGCTGGGGTACTGTGTGTGTGAGCCTAGGCATGGATGTGGAGGAGAGGAAAAGAAAAGTCAGGCCCCCTGCGGGATCTCAACCCAGCCCACAACAGGCTCCCCAAGTTTGCACACAGATCACATCTCACACCCTCATCCACACTTGAGTCCACGTTTGGAGACCACTTCTGCCACGCACATGCACACACACGCGCACACATACACACACAGACCCGAGAGACACAGATTTACAGAGACATTAACAAAGAGCAGCAACGTGGGCCTGGGTGAGGCAGGTGGCACATCTTCCACACAAAAGCTTGGGTCCCACAGCCTCTGCCTCCCTGAACCCCCTGCGAACTGGCCGCTGCCAAGCAGGCCCCTGGCACAGCCTGGCACAGTTCCATCTGGCCTCTGTGACCCACGAGCACATGCTGCTTGGCCACCTGGTGATGTGGCCTCCTGCACAAGTTGTCTGACAAAGACACCAAGAGCAGCCACACTGGATTCCTGGGGACCCCAGCCCACTAGGTGCCTGCTTTCCCCTTCCTGTGGACACACAAAGCCCACTTCCTAGGGCCCAGAGACCTTCTCTTTGGGAATATCCGGGAGCCGCTGAGGCTTATGGGTTCTGGGGTCCCACAGTGCACCCCATCTCCTCACCCCTCCCTATGTCCTCCCCGCCACCCCATTCCCCTGTCGCCTGCTGGGGCCACTGCCAACTCTCCTCAGCCTGGCCATTTCCCATTGATGCCACTGAAAGGAACAAAGCCCGCGCACAGGGATGGGGTCCCTCCCAGCCAGGCTGGGCCTGGGTCCCAGCTCCCTGCTTCCAGTGCCTGTGTCACCAAGCCCTGCCGAGCTCCCACATACATCTCTATGTGCAGATGAAACCGAGGAGGTGAGGCCAGGGTCTGTGTCACGCTGCGAGGACAGACGTGGGGGGGTTATCTTGGTGCTGGTGTCCCTCACAGGTTCTGGGGACCCTTAACTGGGAGCTCTCAGGACTCCCCCTAGCATTTTCCCAGGACATCCAGAGTGGCCCCCTGGGAGGAGAGAGAGCACCCCAACTCCAGATCCACGGGAAAAAGGGGACCCCCTTGGGATGGGGTCCCCAGAGCTGCTCTTCCTGAGTGAGGACATGGTGACAAGACCTAGCCCGGAAGGACTGGACTGGCCAGCGCCCCTTCCCTTGGGCCATCACTGTCAGCTCATGGCCCCTGCCACCAGGCTCAGGACGGTCCTGGGGACCCCTCCCCACTGCATTCCAGCCAGGAGCCCTCCCTCCATCTGCAAATTGGGAATCCCCACTTAAAATCCCGGGGTGCCTCAGTTCAGATACAGAGGTCCTCTGCTCCAAATCCCCCCATTCAGCCCCTGGATGTCCTCTTCTCTTCAAACTCAGGGTGCCCCTCCCCTAGCCCTGCTTCCCCAGCCTCCTCCATAATCCTAAAACCCACCGCCAGCCTTCACCTCTCCTCACTGTGAGGGTGTCCCTCCCTCAGTGAGTCTCTCCTCGACAGTCGCATGCCCCCTCCCCAAAGTGGAGCTCCCCTCCCCCACAGCCCTCCCCATTCTGGGGGGCTTCGCCCTCAAACCTCATCCCAGGGCCCCTTCCCAAACCCAGGAGCTATAACCGTTGTCTCTGACCCCCAGATCTCCTCCCCGAGCGCGGCCCCCGCCCACGACGGAGCCCCCCACACCTGTCTCCTAGCTCGGGCGCATCTCGGGCGGCGCACAAAGGACGCGGCAGCCGCTCCGCGCCGCTTCTGCCTGCGCCCCGCGCTCGGCTCGCCTGGCGCCGCCTCACGTTTATAAAGGGGATGACCGCTCTACGCATGCGTCCCAGCAGCCCCGCGCGTGAGGGAGGGGCTCCCCGCCCAGGCCCCACTCCCCTCCTCCTGCATGCCTTGCCTGGGGTTCCCTTCTTTCTGGGGCTTTCCCTTTCTCTTTGCCCCAGAGAACCCGTTATACACGTCCACGAGGGAGCTGCCCCATTTTACAGATGAGGAAACTGAGGCTATGATGGCAAAGTTACTTCCCAAGGTCAGGCGAAGAGGAGGGAAGAGTTGAACCCTGGCCCGATGGACTCTCCAAGGCTCAGGCTGGAAGGGGCTGTGGCCACACTGGCTGTTCTATTACAGAGAGGAAACTGAGGCTCGAAAAAGGTAGAAAAGGGGGCCGGGGAGATGGCTCAGTGGAATAAGTGCTTTTCTGCCAAGCGCAGGGGCCTGAGTTTAATCCCTGGTTCCGCCAAAAAAAAAAAAAAAAGGTAGAAAGACTATTTAGTCACGCAGCCTTGTCAGAGCCCGGTGTGACACCCTGGCATTGTGCCCACTGGGGTATCCAGATGGGGCCATCCATTCATTCATTCTTCGCCGTGTCCAGGCAGGATCCTTGGAGTGCCCTGTGGTAGTTTTGTTTTGGGGAGGGTATGTGCACGCCAGGGACCAGAGACCAGCTTTTTGTGGTGGTCGTTGTTGCTTCAGGGTGCTCCACTGGGCCACTGCACCCCAGCCCTCTTTATTTATTTATTTATTTATTTATTTATTTATTTATTTAGAGACAGCATCTTGCTACACTGTCCAGGCTGAACTCAAATATGTGATCCCTCCCGAACATTGAGGAAGAAAGGCATGCACCCCCTCGACCAGCCTGCATGGTCTTTATTTTTTATTTATTTATTTTTTTTGCGGAACCGGGGATTGAACTCAGGCCCTTGTGCTTGCCAGGCAAGCACTTATTCTACTGAGCCATCTCCCCGGCCCCCGGCATGGTCTTTAAAAGCCTGCTCTATGCAGGGAGTGTTGGTGCATGCCTATTGGCCCTGCACTCGGGAGGCTGAGGCGGGAGGATCACTACAAGTTTCAGGCCAGCCTGGCTACATAGTGAGTTCAAGACCGGCCTGCACTACATGGGGAAACCCTGTTTCAAAAACATCGGTAGGCGCTGGTGAGATGGCTCAGTGGTCTAAAGCACCTACTTAGAACTGGCTTAGCAAAGCAAAGGGACCACGGTTCAATCCCCCAGCACCACATGTCAGCCAACCCCGCCCCCTGGTGGGCTGAGCTGGCCACACACACACACACACACACATAAATAAAAAAAATTTAAAAAAAAACCAAAATCAAAAACATCGGTAAATAAACCAATTACCCTGGATCTTCACAGTGGAATATTATTCAGCTATAAAAAGGAACACGGGTTTGACCCATGCCACAAAAGTGATGAACACTGAACAGGCTATTGAGAGACAAACAGGAAAATCCAGAAATAAGAATGGTGGCTGCTGGGGTTGGGGGCAGGGCTGAGGAGGGACAGCTGAGGGCACCTGGCTTCCTCTTGGGGTGAAGGCACAGTGCTGGGCTAGGCAGAGGTGACAGTTCCAAGTTAACATTAGAGTACTTGAGGCCCTGAGGGGCACACTTTAAGCAGTGCATTTGGAGTTGTGGGCAGAGCTCAGTGAGACAGCATGCTCAGCATTCATGAGGCCTGGGATCCTCCACAGGGCCACAGAGAGAAAGCCCACCCCACCCCCCTTTTCCTTTGAGCATCTCTGAATCTGGCTGCAGTCTGCTGGAAAGACACACAACAGGGTGGAGAGGTGAGACAGTTTCCCCCAGATTATCAGGGAGAGGAGGAATGTGCCTGTGATCCGGGCTACACTGGAGCCTGAGGCAGGAGGATCACAAGTTTGAGCCCAGACTGGTCAAGGTGGTGGCTTAATGAGACTCTGTTTCAGAATCAAAGAAAGGGCTGGGGCAGGGACTCCATGGCAGAGGGCTTGTCAGGCAAGTGCAGGGCTTGAGTTCTATTCCCAGCTCTGCAAAAACAAAAATGGCAAAAGAAGAGGCAGCCCCAAGGGCACAGCTCTGTGATCCCAGCACGCCGCAGGCTGAAGCGGGGTTGTAGAATGTCTGAGGCCAGGCTGGCCTGGAGGGACAGACAGGCAGACAGAGTGGGAGCTGGGAGTGGAGGCCAGTAGAGCAAGCACCAGGCTGGGGGTGAATGCGACCAAGTGGGGGTCCACACCTCTGGCTCCACTCTGTGTCATGGCAGTGGCGGTGGCCTGGGGCCATGGCTGGTATGAGTGGCTGGGGGTGACAGCCTTGTCACCAGGCTGTGCCGGAGGTTGGGGGAGGGAGGAGGAGGTGGCAAGCATGTGTCTGTGATGCACACGCATGGGAACCCAGTGGGTGGCTGAGCCACAGTGGGGTTCACGCTCCCCTCTGCACTATGGATGCACCGGCACTACTTATTGCTCCCTGTGTCACCAGCCACTAGGAGATGAACAGGAAGTAAACCCTCACATGGTCACTACTGCGGCAGCGATGCCTGTTTTAGAGCTTTCTGGGTAAACTGAGGCTGGGGAGAGTGGATCACCTACCTGCCTGAGCGTTGCAGCTGGGGGCCACGAGGTACGAGCCAAGGTCTGCAGCCACAGAGCTGCACGCAACCCCCTCTTCCTCATCCCCAACCCCCAGGGCCCAGGTCGATGCCAAGGCTGGGCTGGAAGGGGCTGGCCCGGGGCCCAGGGAAGCGGTTGCTGGGGCCTTGAATGTGGCAACCTTGCCTGGGAATTTGCGGGGCTCAAAGAGCTATTTATAGGCCCGCCCTGGGACTGGGCCACCCCCAGCTCGAGTGCCTTCTGTGTGCCCCGCACTGGGGCCCATGCCAGGAGGGACTGCTAGGCTGCAGTGGGGGAGGGGCTGAGTGGACAGGCCCTCTTGGGGAGCACAGTCCCAGGGCAGATGGTGTCTCCCAAAGTGCCTCAGAACCCAACCAAGGTGACACATGGAGGAGGCAAACCCCAAGCACAAGCCCCCACGGTCAGTCACACCGATATGGTCCGACCCACATGCCGCCACAACCAGCAGTACATGATACCCTGCCGGAGGCCTGCCCTCTGGGGGACACACATGGGTCACACTTGCTACCTGCCACACTCAAGTCCCAGCTGTGAGCCTGGCTGCGCCTAGCGTCCCTTCACACTCAGCCCACACTCGCCTCGTCTATGCACACCCGCGGGCACGCCTACAGGCCATGTGTCACCAACACCTCACACCCCAACACAGCCCTCTCGAATACCGTCCCAAACTGCCATGCACCCGGCCAGGTCCCTTCACGCCTTACCTCCCCAGTTTGCTCAGTCACCTCCAGCATGGCCCCTGCTGGTCTGGACGGGCCATCAGGGAGCTGGACTAGGCCCTGCTGGCCTGGGGAGCACCGCACACCAATCTGCCCGCTCCCTCTACACCCTCCTGAAGACATACTCCAGGCTCAGCCTTGGGCAGCAACCTCTTCCCTCTCCAGGGGACAAACCGAGGCAAAAACTGAGGCCCTCTGCCTGTGCTGCTGTGGGTCACAAGGCTCACAGACAATGGGCCCCATGTCCTCCGTGGTTGGGCCTGCCTCCTGGCGGGTACTGGCGCTAAAACCATCCCTGCAGAGCTAAGCTTGCTGTGTAACTTTGGGACATTTCCAACCCTCTCTGAGCCTGCAGTGCCTCCCCTGAAACCAGAACTCAGGCCAGAAGGTGGGGGGCAGAGGCTCAGAGTCAGGCTGAGGATTGCATGCTGGAGGTCAGCGTTACGATTTTTCCTTTTCTTTTTGACCCAGGGTCTCACTACATAGCCCAGGTTGGTCTCAAACTTGCAGAGATCCTCCTGCCTCAGCCACCCCAGTACTCCCCACTTTGGGCAAATGATTTGACTTTTTAGTGACAGGGTCCCCCAGCAGACCGACTGGACTGGGGAGCTACTCTGGGAAGATCCGGAGTTCGCCTTGCCTGGGGGCATAGGGGGGCAGGACACGCCTCTCTCCTCTGGAGCAGCAGATGAATGGGCCGCTCAGATCTTGGCTGCCCTGCTGGAGCCCAGAGCTGCTAATTCCCTGGAGAAACAGGGCCCCTTTCATGCTCAGGCGCCAGTGGGCTGAGGAGGCGGGAAGACTGCCGCAAGAAGCTGGCCTTATCCCCGTGGGCAAGGTGGCCTTGGGCCAGGGTGATACGGGGCACCCTGGGGGCGTGCATCCCATGGCTGGTGACTCAGTCCCTGAGTCCTCAGTTGTCAGATGAGGTGGGGGGCACGGGCCAGGTTCGGTGAGCTGGAGTGAGACAGGCGGTAGGCTCCCGATGCAGGCCAGGCACTGCGGGCCTCTGTCAAGATGAAGAGGAGCCGGGGCCCTTCCCCTTCCCAGGCAGGAAGGAGGCTCTGAGAGGGGCTTCCTGCCACCTGAGGTCACTCGGCCTCAGTCCAGGGCCTCAGTCCAGATGGGATTCTAATGCCCTGACTTCCAGCTGGGGCCACCTGCTTCCTAACTTCCGGTGAGAACAGGGATGAGGGTGGGTGGGTGGGGAGTTTCCTGCCCTGGCCGGCCTGTGTCTTGGGACCAGCCTGGATGGCACCAGCTGGAAGCCGAGGCCAGAAGTGCTGGCAGCCAGGGCTGGTCTGCTAGTGACCCAGTTTCCCTGCCAGCCCGTCTGAGGTGGGTTTGTGAAGGCGCTGGGGGATGCCAGGGGGATACTGCCAAGCCCTTGGAGCAAGGGGGCAGTCCCAGGCCTTTCAGCTAAAGCCAGGACCAAGCAGCCCCTGCCAGTGGTGGCTGTGGCATGGAAGTCCTGGAGCAAGATGGCCTTTGCTTGTGCCACCCCTTGCTTGGAACACACTCCCCACCCTAGACATCCTCCCCTCAGGCCCTTCCTCTAGGCAGAGACCCTGTTCCCCACAGCGCCCTCTCCCCATTAGGCCTCTTACATCCCAGCACTGACCAGCAGAGGGCTGGGCATAAGTTGTTTAGTCAGGTAGCTGAGGCTTTGTGTTTTAGCAAACTTCTGTTCATCCATCAAAACCCATTTCACATAGTCCCTCCCTAACGTCCTAGGCAGCGTTTACTGGGAAGACAGATGTGTAGGCCAGGCCTCAAGGGTGACAGGACACACAAGGTTAATGACTTCTGATGATCCAACACCCTGGCCTCTTCCTCAACTCTTCCTTTGGCTTCCGTGAGGCACCCAGGTGCAGGGTCCCAGGCAGTTAGGAAGGGGATTCACCGGATGTCCCCGAGTAACAACAGAAAGTCTGTGGGACTTAGGAACCCAACGTGTTCACGCAGCTCCAAGACGTCAATCACAGGACTCCGGCCCTTTAAGAAGCGGCACAAAGGGGCGGGGCCCACGACAGCCACACCCCTGCAGCGGGAGCGGGGCGGGGCCTCGCTCCCTGCGCCTGCGCCGGCCTCACGCGCTTCCGGATCGCAGGCCTGCGCCCCGGGCTTCTCTGCGGAGCAACTGAGGCTCAGACACAGGACCCTATGTCCCTTTTTGGACCTGCTGTTAAGTCTTGGTCTCTCAAGTCAGGCTCTGGGCAGTTCGCGAGTCTCCGAGGTTTCCAGCCAGGGTGTGATCGGGCCACGCGTAGGCCTTAGGCTGCCGAGGGTGACTTTTAGGGTCCTCGGTTCCCGGGGGGACGTGCGGGCCTGAGCCGTGGTTAAGGAGGCCTCACGGTAGTGGCAGGATTCGAACCCGGGCTTGGCCGAGTCCAGATTTCTGGGAACCGAGATGACGCACTCTTTGGTTTGTCCTGAGACAGTCAGCAGGTGGGGGCGCGACGGGTCCGGCCTATGGCCGTGGGGGGCGGGCCCGAGGCCGGGGACCTCTCTCAGCGCCCCTCGCCCCGCGCCCCGCTCTTGGTGCTTGCAGGGTGAGCTCGGTGCTGAATCGCAACACCCGGCAGTTTGGGAAGAAGCACCTGTTTGACCGAGACGAGGAGACGTGCTGGAACTCGGACCAGGTGCGCTCCTTCTGGGGACCCTCCATGGGGGACATGTCCAGGGCGTTGGGGGGGCCACAGGCTGCCTAAGCGCCGTCGGGGTGGTCCGGAGAGGGCTGTGTTGGGAATCCCCCTTCTTTCCCGTGAGAGATGAGCCCGACAGAGCTCTGGTGGCGGGAGTGATCATGCTCCGTTGTTCTCCCTGCCAACAGGGTCCCTCCCAGTGGGTGACACTCGAGTTTCCCCAGCGAGTCTGTGTCTCTGGGCTGCAGATCCAGTTCCAGGGGGGCTTCTCCAGCCAGCGGGGGCGTCTGGAAGGTACTGGGAGGCCCTGGGAGCCTGGAGTCCCGGAGGGGGTGCCCTGGGAGCACCGTGGACTCCTTTTTTGCTGCAGGTTCACAGCGGGGCGAGGCACTTAGCAAGATTGTGGACTTCTATCCCAAGGACAACAACTCTCTCCAGATATCCTGCCCTGGCTGCGGGGTGGTGTGGGCCACCTGTGCCTCTAAAAGCTTTGGTTTTGTTTGTTTGGGATAGGGTCTCACCATGTAGCTCAGGCTGACCTCGAACTCTAGGCGATCCTCCTTGCTCAGCTGGGAGGATGGGTGTACATCTCTTCGCCCTGCTAAAGCCTCTCAAAGCTTTAGGCCACTTGAACCCTACTGGGAATCTGATAAATGTCCCTGGACAACTGACCTCTAGAGCCTCTACCTAGAAAATAGCACTGATGGTGACCAGCGTGCAGCTTGCCCAGGTTGCCTAGCATACTAGGGGTGTCCAGCTGGGACCGGAGCCTGGGTCTGGGGCAGGTGGGGACCATCAGGCGGGACACAGACCCACTGTTTGCCTTGACTGCCTGCGCTCACATGTTCCCTGTGCCCCCTGCTGAGGTGGACCAGCTGAAGGTGACATTTGAGGATGCCACAGACTTCTTTGGCCGAGTGGTCATCTACCACCTTCGAGTCCTGGGGGAGAAGACAGTGTGAGGCCCTGGTGGCTGCCTCTTCCTGGAAGCCCTCAGGAAGCATACAAGTTCTGCACAAGCATTTATTGGTGCCTCTTGAAAGGGTCCCCTCCCCCGCCTGTCCAGGAGCTGCCTTGGAAGCCAGGTCTGGGTGCTCCAGCGCCAGGCCATCCGTTCTGTTCCCTGAGTGTCTGAGTCCCAGAAGGTGCCTTCACTCAGGGCCCACAGGCCCCAGGCTGCTCTGGAAGAGTTTCAGGATATGGTTCTCGATCACCTGTTGCACTGAGGCAGGGAAAGGAG
Organism: Octodon degus; assembly: GCF_000260255.1. Taxonomy (NCBI): domain Eukaryota; kingdom Metazoa; phylum Chordata; class Mammalia; order Rodentia; family Octodontidae; genus Octodon; species Octodon degus. The sequence goes on from NW_004524858.1 coordinate 489,934, forward strand.
GTTGTGAGGGGGGCCGGCACCCTACCCGGCGCAAAGCTGCCCCATCCCAGCAGCCTCCCCTCCTGGAAGTTTGTATAGATGCTGTTTTGTTTTGTTTGTTTTTTGGGACAGGGTCTTGCTATGTAGTCCATGCTGGCCTTGAACTCACCATGTAGCCCAGGCTAGCTTCAAACTTACCAAAATCCTCCTGCGTCAGCATCCCGAGTGCTGAGATTACAAGTGTGCGCTACCACACTGGGCTAAAAGCAGTTGTTTTAAGTATTTTTCACTTTTTTTTGGTACTGGGAATTAAACTCAGGACATTGTGCTTGCCAGGCAGGTGCTCATGCTGGGAGGCACCTGGATTTTGTGTCTTCTACACAGGCCCACCGGACCTTCTGATCTCAGACTTCCCAGTCTCCACGACCATGAAAATAAACCCTTTTGTAACTATGCAGTCCGAGTGCCCTTCTGTAGCAACAAAGATGGAGTAGGATACTGGGCCCCTGGGGCTCTCAGTGCCCATGTGACTCTTGCAAGCATGGGACAGGGCCCGGAGCCAGGCCAGGGGAGCCCGGTCAGGCACAGGGCAGAGCTGACTGCTTGGTGCCAGCGCCTGATGGGAGGGGCCTGCATGCAAGTTCCCCCCTTGTGGCATCCCAGTCACCCACCTTTCCGGTATCCCAGGGCCACAGCAAGGTCCATGGGGGTGTAGCCGGAGTCAGCCTCTGTGGTGAGATCTGCACCACGGGCTGCAAGACAGAGCAGGCGCTGGGTAGGGCTGGGGGACCCCATATATCTGACCACAGGTTTCCTGAACCTTTGGGACTGGTGCCTGGTTGCTCCTGGCCCCAAATCCAGCCCCCAAGCAAAATAGTAACTACTCAGGCCTAGGACTCAGGACTCCCCCAGGGAGACGGGGGGCACTACTCACCCAGCAAGGCCTCCACACACTTCACGTGGTTCCCGCGCACGGCATACAGCAGTGGCGTCCCTCCGTTCTGTGGGCCAAGGATAGCAGGAGACCAGCACTCACTTTCCTCTTCTCACCGTGCCTCCTCTGGCTTGCAGTTAAACACAGCTCCTTTCTCAGCTCATGATCTGGCCCTTCTCCTTGGGTCTCCACAGAGATGCCCCATCCTCCAGGAAGCCCTCCCAGGCCCCCCTTGGCTTCCTCTGCTCTCACAGCTGCCAGTGTGCCCGCGATCACAGCAGTGGTCACTATTCACTGCTTTTCAGTTGCCTGTTTATGTTTGAGCTCCAGACTGGGAGCTCTATCAGGTGTGAGGAGGACAACTCTGACTTGCTCTCCCAGCACCCCAGAGCAGGTGCCCCAGAAACGTCTGAGGGCAGTCATGGAGGCCTGGAGGAGATAAGGGGTCCGGGGCAGGTGGCACCTCACCCAGTCATAGATGTTGATGTCCACGTCACGTTCGAGCAGTAGCCCCACTATGTCTGTGTAGCCGCCCATGCTGGCCAGAGACAGGGCACTCTCCCGCTCCTTGGCGAGGATGTGGGGGTCGGCGCCCTGGGGGCAGAGGGGGTGGTGATGGGGACTCCTCGGGGTGTGGAGGGTCTCCTAGCAGGGCAGCCCTGCATCTCAGATGAGGCACCAGAAGGAGCCATGACCCGCGCCCCAGATCCCCAGAGGCCCCCCGGGTGGACACACCCAGTCTAGGAGGAAGCGGACTGTCTCGATCTCGCCAAAAGCCGATGCCCAGATGAGTGGGGTGAAGCCACGCTCGTCAGGTTTGTTGATGAGGTTGTCACCTGGCGGGTGGAGGTGACACTGGCTTACAGCCTTGCCTGCGGGACTTGGGGTCAGATGAGGGGTGCAGGTAGTGGCTGCACACGTGTGACCCGATTACACGCGTGTGCAGATGCAGGCTCTTGGGTGGCATGCCCAGTCCCATCAGCACCCACACACATGCCCAGAGCACACGCGTGTGCCACACACCTTTCCGCAAATGCTCCTTGAGCTGGCTCAACTCCCCCTGGGCTGCGAGCTGGTGGATGGACAGCGCTGGGGACAGAGGGATAGGGTCCTGACCCATTCCACTGCTTCCCTGTGCCTCAGTTTACCCTGTTCCAAACTGCTCCTCTCAACCCCTCCCGCTCCGCTACTCACAGTCCAGGGTGGCGGGCAGGGCTGAGACCTCGTTCCCCCGCTGCCGGTTGGTGAGGGTCGTGGAGTGCTTTAGTGAGCTGCCTGAGGGAGGTTGGGATGTTTCAGTTTCCCCTTGGATGTCACAGGGGCTTCCGCACAGACCCTGGAGGCCCTGCCAGTCACCCACGTGGCCCCCAGGACACCAAGGTTCATCTGTGCTCGCTGTGCCTGGAGGCCAGACGGTGTCTGCAGGCTGGGAGCCCATGGCAAGTCACCTGGAGCATAAGAATTAGGCTCCAGGGCTGGAGAGATGGCTCAGTGGTCTAAAGCACCTACTTAGAACAAGCTTGGCAAGGCATCAGGGACCGCGGTTCAATCCCCCAGCACCACATGCCAG
>NW_004524858.1:492581-538609 GCF_000260255.1 Octodon degus
AAGAATTAGGCTCCAGAGCTGGGCACTGCAGCCACAGCTGCCATGCAGCGCCCAGGAGGCTGAGGCAGGAAGACAAAATCGGAGCCCAGCCTGGGCAACTAAGCGGCTCAGCGAGGTCCTATCTCAAAATAATAATTAAAAAAAAAAAAAAAGAGAAAAGGGCTGAGGGTGCAGCTCAGTGCAAAGGCCCTGGATCAGTCCCTAGCCCCACTGATCAGAGTGGGTGGCCCTGAAGGGACAGGAACTCAGATCTGTTACCTGAAGAGGCTGGCACTGAGAAGAGTGTGGAAAAGCATCCCAGACAGGGAGCGGCGGCAATCATTTCTGCAGAGAGACTGCACTGCACATGCGAAGACCGCGGTCTGAGAGAAACACATCTCTCCAGGGTAAACGGGTTCTTTTGGTTTTCTGAGACAGCCTCTCACTGCATAGTCCAGGGGGGCCTTGAACTCAGAGAAGCTCCTGCATCAGCCCCTGGAGTTCTGGGGTTACAAGTGTGTGCCACCACACTGTCTTACTATTTTTTTTTTTTCTTTTGAGACAGGGTCTTGCTACACTGTCCAGGCTGGGTTTGAGCTTGCAGTCCTCCCACCTCAGTCTCTCAGACTGTTACAACTACAGAGTTTTTAAATTTCTTTCTCTCTCTCTCTCTCTCTCTCTCTCTCTCTCTCTCTCTCTCTTTCTTTCTTTTTTTTTTTTTGCGGAACCAGGGATTAAACTCAGGTCCTTGTGCTTGCAAGGGAAGAGTTTATTCTACTGAGCCATCTCTCCGGCCCCCTAGTTTTAAAATTTTGAGTCAGGATTGCATTAAATTGCCCATACTGGCCTCAAACTCATAATGGTCCTGTCTCAGTCTCTCAGGTGGTTGGGGTAACTAGACTGCAACCACAGTCAGATTTTTTTTCTTTTTTGAGACGGATTTTCCTGTGCAGCTCAGGCTGGCCTTGAGCTCACTTTGTAGCCCAGGCTGGTCTTGAGCACACAATGATCCTCCTGCCTCAGCCTCTTGAGTGCTGGTATTACAAGTGGGCACCACCATGCGGGGGTCCCCAGATTTTTAAGACAGGATCTCATTAAGTTGCTCATGTTAGCCTCAAATTTGTGATCCTCCTGCCTCAGCCTCCTTGTCAGCTGGGATTGATTACAGGTGTGAGCGTCATCCTAAGAGTTTCTGGCAGGGAGTACTGTGGTCTGTAGGTACCAGCATGTAGACGGAACCAGATGAGGATACACCCTGTTAACCCAGAACAGGGATGGACTGTTGCAAATGATCCCTTCCTGCCAGGTACCTAGGCCCCCCAGGTTCCCAGCCTCCCACAGCAACCGCTTTTTCCACATTAGGCAAATCTCCAGAGTAGTCCACCCACACAAGGGAGTATTACTCTGCCAAGAAAAGGAACAAAGCACTGACACACATCATAGTGTGCAGGAACCTGGAGAAAATGACCCTGCGTGAGAATTGAGAGACAAAGGACCCACAGGGTACAACTCTTGATACACAGCATGAAGTCCACAGGGACAGGATGCAAATGTGTGCTAGTCGGGGGTTAACAGGGTAAAGGTTTCCTACTGGGGGGACAGAAAAGCCCTGGAGCTAGCGAGAGGTGACTGTTGCACAACAGCAATGTGTCAAACACCACTGAACTGTACTGCAGCTCTGGTTCAATGGTAAATCTTACACCACAATTAAAAAAAAAAGTCCACAAATTTGTGCCAGGGCATCCCGGCACTCAGGAGGCTGAGCCAGAAGGGTCACCAGGAGTTCGGGACTAGCCTGGGCTCCATAGCAATACGCTGTCCCCAGAAAGAAAAAAACTGGGCTGGGGAGATAACTCGGCGGCACAAGTGCCTGTCCCACAAGCACAGGGTCCTGAGTTCAATCCCTGCTACCAAAAGAGAAACCCAGAACTAAACAAACATACAAAACTGTAAAAACAAACAAAAAAGTCCCCTGAGGGTAGAGAGGAAAGACAGGCCCTAAGTCAGGCTCAGAAGGCAGCAGGTTTCTTTTTGGAGGGTGTCCCATGTCACAGAACAGCAAAGGATCTTACCCTGCAGGGAGGAGGTGCTGGCGTCCACCTCAGGGTTACCGGGATCGGGCTTGCAGGGGAAGAGGCTGAGAACCACCGTGTCCGAGCCGTCTGGGGCTTCACCGCCAGCGTCTTCGGGGTCCCTGAGTTCTGGGGCAGCGGGCAGCTGGGTGGGGAGCCCCTCCGCAGGCCCGGTGGGCTCCATGGGGGTGAGGGGCTGCAGAAGCTGTGGGGGTGGGGGGACATGATTATCGTCAGTTCTTAAAAGGACCCAGCTACTTTTCCAGCCTTGCGCACCAAGGGTGGGTAAAGTGAGGCTCAAAGTCGTGGTCTGTGCTGAGCAATTAAAACCAGACCCACTCTTCGCACCCGATCAACCATCGAGGCAACCGCAACATGAGAACCTTCAGAGCCCAGCCTAGCAGCGGCTGAGTTCGAATCTTCCCAGGGACTTCGAACTTGGTCATGTGACCTAACCTCTACGAGCCTCTGGGTTCCCCTCAACAAAATGAGGAAATGAAGCCTACAATAAATCGCGTCAAAACAGCAGGTGTTCCGATAAGGGCATCGCTTATAAATGTTCCCTGTGGTTCTTTGGTGGGGGTCCCCTAAAATGAGTGATATCACAACAAAAGATGCTACTGGTTCCAGTCCACCCGAACCTCTCAAACGGATCCAGGAGGGTCACTCACCTTCCACGACACTCCTCTGTCACCCCGCGGTGCAAGCCTGGGTCCCCCAAAACTTGGGGGCCCGATGCACAAACTTTTCTCTTCCAATGGATACAGCAGGGACCAAGCTACAGACTCGACCCTCAGCACTCTGGCTTCTTTGGCCGGGACAGAGAGCAACTTGATACGCAGCCGCTACTCCCACCTCAGCGCTCCCCTAATGCGCCTGCGCACCCCCGCCCCCCAAAAGTAGGAAAGGACTTCTGCAGCGGCAGCTACTTCTGGCCCTTTAAGGCTTGGGGAGGGGCGGGGCTTCCGCTGAGGGCTAAACAGCACAGCTACGCCTGCGCATTACTTCCTCTCCGCCCACGGTGGTGGGAGGGGGAGGAGTGGGCGGGGCCTCGGTGTGCTCCAAAGGTGCCGTTGCTCCTGTGCCCCCCCAACCCCAGCTCCGCCCCCAGGTTTTTCCAGAGAAAGCCAATTGGCTTCCATGAGGCGCGGGTAGGCGGAGCTTCCCCGGCGGAGGGCGGAGGAAAGTAGGATTGGGGGTCCAGTATTTTAACCGACGACGTAGGTGTGACCCCCGAGGCCCAGCCAAGGTCCCCTTGGTGGTCTTAAAGCCTCAGGGGCACGTGAAGGGGACACAGCGGGTCATAAGCAAGCCTGTAGAGTCCCCGAGGATAGAGCTGCTCAGCGGCCCAGCGCCTGCCCGGCAAGCGCAAGGTCCTGAGTTCGATTCCCGGTCCCAAATAAAATAAGCAGCGAGGGAGCACGTATAGAGTCTCAAGTGGGCAGTGATGAAGTTTCTTTAAATCTGTTCTGCCCTGGGAAAAGAGGAAGGGGCAGGGGCTCGCTCCCTTCCCCGCCCCGCCTAGGCGTCCCTCCCGGTTCTCAGGGATCTCTGCCCGCTCTCACCGCCTTCCTGCCCCATTTACCCGCTCGCCGACCTTCCCTCCTTCCAGCCCCTCTTCTGTCTTGGGGGTCGGGAGGAACGAGGAGAACGGGCTAGTCGGCTCCGGAACGGGAGCCGTGAGGGCTCTGGTTTCCGCGAGGAAGGTTGAGGCGCGGGGCCCAGCCCGGAGACTTCCGGTTCCCTCTCGGGTTCCCGGCTGCCGTCGCCATGGAGGAGCCTGAGATGCAGCTCAAGGGGAAGAAAGGTGGCGCGGGCTGGGCCGGGCGGCGTGGCGGGCGGGGCGGCGGCGTGCGGTGCAGTGCGGGCGTGCTAGTCCCCGCCGAGTAGCCCTGCAACCCTGCGTGCCTCCGAGCTTTGGTTCATCGTCTGTGGAGAGGATGGTACTTCCGCTGGCTTGTTGCGAGTATTCTGTTTATTTATTTGTATTTTGTGTGCATTGGGTGCAGGTACTGCAGGGTGTCACTGCGTAGCCTGGACTCGTAGCGAGTCTCCCGTTTGCAGCCTCCCACGCGCTGGGATTACGGGCGCGCGCCCCCACGCCCAGCCGTCCCCTGTTTGTGTGTTTATTAGTGCGTGTGTTCAGTAGTGATGGGGGCGACGTGCGGGCTTCGAGCGTGGACTCAGCGCATCCCAGCTCGTGTCCCCTTCTGTCCTGCCGTCTCCTGGCATCCCCGTTTGCAAACGAGCTCTCTCCGTTTTCCATTGTCGTTTATCTTGTTTCTTAAATTACACTTTGGGTTTCTTGTAAAAGAGGGATTATGCGATATTTAAACTTGTGTGCTTGATTTATTTCACTTAAGATGGATCCAAGTACCTATATTTATTTGTTTATTTTGATACAGGGCCTCCCTCTGCAGTTCAGGCTGGCCTTGAACTCACTTTGTAGCCCAGGCTGGCCTTGAACTCACAACAATCCTCCTGCCCTGGCCTCTTGAGTGCCGGGATTACAGGTGTGCACCACCATGCTCAGCCCAAGCAATTTTTCTTTTCTTTCTTTCCCTACAATCTTTCTTTTCTCTCTCCCCCTCCCTGTCTCCTCCTCTCCCCCTCTCTCCCTCTCTCCCTCTCTCTCTTTTCCCCTCTTCCCCTCTCTCTCCCTCTCTCCCTCTCTCCCTGGTTGTAGAGTTTCACTTTTACAGATGAGGAAACTGAGGTTCAGAGGAACTCCTGCCCTTGTGAATCCAAGCTTTGTTTTTCCTGTGAACTTGGAGACTGATAAATAATAATAGGCACAGCAGAACTGTGTAAGGGAACTGAGGCCTGGCATGGAATGGAGGGACATCTGGGTAACTTGGTACAGGAAGAACCTTGGCCAGGAGGTGACATTTGCACTGAGATTGGGATGAGAGGGAGCCAGTATGGAAGGAGTCTGCGGGCACAAAGGCCCGGGGTGGCAGCATACTCAGAGCTGTGTGATGATAGGGAGCCGCTGGTCACATATGGGTGTTTAAGTGTGAATTAATTAAAATGAGGCAAGATTAAAAGTTGAGTTCTTAAAAAAAAAAAAAAGTTGAGTTCTTTAGTGACAGGTGTCTGCTGTGTGCAAGCCAAGGGCTTTCTCCTGAGCTGGATCCTCATCCCTTTTTTTTCTCTTTCTTTTTTTTTTCTTTTTTTTTTTTTTTTTTGGTACTGGGAATCCCTTTGCATTTTTTGTTTTGAAACAGGGTCTAGTTAAATAGTCCAGACTGCTGTCAAATTCATGATCCAGCCTCAGCCTCCCCCGGGCTGGGGTTGCTGGTGTGCAGCACCACACCTGGCCACCCATGGAGGGTTTAAGCAAAGAGGGACAGTGGAGCTGTGCCCTTTTGCAGTTTGCCAAGATGGGACTGCTGGCAGGGGGGTGGAGCCTGGCACAGGACATGGGTGCCAGGTCTGGGCTGGCAGTAGTCGGTGCACTGAGATTTGGGTGTTGTCTTGGGGCGGCTCTAGCAGGATTTGCTCACAGTGGGCCAGGAGGGGTGGGAAGCACTGGCTGGCTGCTCTCTGCAGGTGACAGTGCTATGGCAGTGACTGCAGGAGCAGCGTGGGAGGGAGGGAGAGCCCGAAGGGCTGCTGGGCCTGTCCTCGCTGGGGACCCCAAGGGGATGACAGCCTGCAGTTTTTATCCCACAGTGGTGGTCAGCCCAGAGCTGTGAACCCTTTGGGGTCCCTGGACGTTCTTTGAAGGGGTCTTGGGTATTGTGGGTGAAGGGGATCTGAGGGGCTCTCAGCAGCAGTGGCCACTCCTGATAATGAGTGCCTGGTTTGCACCATGCCCCCTCTCGAGAGGGCCTGCCAGTGCCCTCCCTCCTGCCCAGATGCTGGTGGCAGCTTCTTGAGCCACCAGTGCCCCTCTGCACTCCAGCTGGACTCTCAGGTTGGGCAACAGGGAGTCTGATCCTCTGTCCTCTTGTCCCCACTCCCTTCCTGCTGCCCGGGACCCAGTGACAGACAAGTTCACTGAAAGCGTCTACGTCCTGGCCAACGAGCCGTCTGTGGCACTGTACCGGCTGCAGGAGCACGTGCGCCGCTCCCTGCCGGAGCTGGCCCAGCACAAGGTAAGCCCGGACCTTGTCCCCTGTTTCCCTGCCTCTGTCGGGGAGATGGGGCAAAGATCCCAGGGAAAGGCATGCCAGGCCAGCAAGGGGAGCGGCTACAGAGCCCTAAGGTATGGGGCGGCTGTTCACAGGACACCCTTGGAGGGCAGGCGTGGGCGTAGGGGGCTCAGCTCAGCATGTGTGGGGAGCTCAGGGCCATGAGAGGAACCCTGGGAGCTGACCCCAACCCAACCCGATCCTGCAGGCCGACATGCAGCGCTGGGAAGAGCAGAGCCAGGGCGCCATCTACACCGTGGAGTACGCCTGCAGGTACCTGCTCGGCAACATCCCTCACTGCACGCCAGTGGAGCTGTGGGGTTGCTCCGTGCCTCACCAGCCAGCCCAGCCCCAGTGTCGCCAGACATGGCCCAGAGGTGACAGGTCTTCACCTGCTACCTCTCTTAGTGGGACACTTCGTCTTTAAGACGAGAGCACGTTTCCTGGCAAGGGCAAAGGCCTGAGTTCAATCCTTGGTTACGCAAAAAAAAAAAAAAAAGAAGGGAGCACGACATTAGCCAGGCAGAGGGGCACACGGCTGCCCTTTCTGATCCGGGGATGGGGGCACTGAGGCAGGAGGATTACAGTTTCGATGCCAGCCTTGGCAATTTAGAGACCCTGTCTCACCGGGCAAGGTGGCACATGCCTGTAATCGCAGAGCTTGGGAGGCTGAGGCAGGAGGATCGTTATGAGTTCAAGATCAGCCTTGGCTCCAAAGTGAGCTCAAGGCCAGCCTGATGTACATAGTGAGACCCTGTCTTAAAAAGACAAAAAAAGGGGCCGGGGAGATGGCTCAGTGGAATAAGCGCTTCCCTGGCAAGCGCAAGGGCCTGAGTTCAGTCCCCGGTTCTGCCAAAAAACAAGCTTGGTTGGTGCCAGTCACTGTTAGGATGACTAGCCTTTGGGGCTGGGGAGATGGCTCAGTGGAATAAGTGCTTCCCTGGCAAGCACAAGGGTCTGAGTTCAATCCCCGGTTCCACAAAAAAAAAAAAAAAAGACAAAGTAAAAGAGACCTTGTTTTAAAATCAAAAGACAGGTAAGTGGGCTGGGGCACCCTGGGTTCAGTTTCCAGTCCTGGCAGGCAGATGTAATTGCAGGGCAGTGTGGCTCTGCCCAAGCTCAGAGCTTCTACAGCACAGATGTCTAGCGGCCAAGCCCGGGAACCCTTGGGAGGCTGGGGGGGACTTGGCCATTCGGGACACTGATGCATCCTCTCTGCAGTGCTGTGAAGAACCTGGTGGACAGCAGCATCTACTTCCGCAGCATCGAGGGGCTGCTCAAGCAGGCCATCAGCATCCGGGACCACATGAGTGCCACCTCGCAGGGCCACCGGTAGGGCCGGCGCTGTCCGCCCAGCCAGGAGCCATCGCTTCCTGCCCCAAGACTTTGCTGTCCTCCTCGCAGGGCAGCTAGTGGTCTCCTCCTGGCCTTTGGCATCAGTGACACTCAGAGCCCGAGTTGTGCTGTGTGCTGGGTTCAGAGCTGGGGCCATAGCGGTGACGAGGACAGGCAGGTGCACGGGGACACAGCAGCTGAGGAGCCCACCAGGGACCAGAGCAGTTCGGCTGGCTGCCAGGGAAGTAGGGGACACGCAAGCGCCAGAGGCAGAGGCTGATCTGTAGACCTGCATGTGACCGCATCATGTTGGGGGCAGAGGCAGCAGGAGGGGTGTGGGGGACAGATTGGCCAGGCAAGGACTGAGGAGAGCTGGGGTCGGAGGTGGGCAGGGCCCTGGGGCTGAGGCACCGGAGCCCAGGCCCAGTGACCTGGGAGTGAAAAACACTACCTTCACACGCAGGAGGAGCCTTTTCTCTTTTTGTCTTTATTAGAGCTTTATTTCAGGTTTTTTGAACCAGGGTGGGGCAGTGTAGTTCAGGCTGGTATTGAGCTTACAGCAGTCTTCCTGCCTCAGTCTCTCGGGTGCTGAGATGACCGGTGTGGGCCTCCGTACCCGCCCTCATTATAACTGAATAAATGCACACCTAAGCACCCCTGCGTCACTGCTGGAACCTCGCCCTGGTAAGAGGTGGCTCCTACAGCGTGGGCAAGCCATGTTCATACCCACCACTGTTAGGAAAGGCCATTGGCCAGTTAGCTGTGCATGCGTGGTGGGGTGGGGTGCGTGGGATGCCCTCCGCCCCCCCCCCCCAGCAGGGAGCCCTGTTGACCACAGCTGCCTGTTCAGTAGTTTCCTGCCAGTGTTCGCTTGGAAGCAGCTCCTGGCTTCCAGGTGCTTCCTGGTCCCCTGCTGCTGCCCACCAGGACTCCCCAGTTGACACCCTAGGTTCCCTTAAGTCACTTTGTAGCTAGAGCTGGCCTCCAGATGATCCTTCTACCTCAGCCTCCAGGTGGCTGGGATCAGAGATGTGTGTCACCATACTTGGCTCCCAAATCCTATTTTTATAGATGTCCTGAAGGCTCAGTGGGGCCCTGAAGGGACCTAGATGGGACCTAAACCTACACCTCAGCCATGCAGAGCAGCCTCCTGGCCTCTGGCGTGGTCCTCAGGACTCTGGGTGCTATGTTGCAGCCCTGAGGAGCCACCCTGCACTGACCTGCAAATGCGGCTGGCTGCACAGCACCCTGCCAGACTGTGGTTGGTGAGTGGCCTGTCAGGTCCCCAGCCCCATCCTATGTTACCAGAGAGGAAACTGAAGCCACGGTGGAAACTCGGGTTCCACACCCCGGCACCCGGCCCCAGCTATGCATGGTCCCGGGCTCCTCACTGAGCCAGGAGCAGCCTGCTCCGCTCCAGCACGCCTGCCTTTATAGCTGATTGAGGAGCGGGACCTGTGTTCTGGACTCTTCCCTCCCACCCCACTACCAGACTTGGTCCCTCAGCCCCTTGGACCAGCAGCTGTCTCCACCATGGCCCTGAGGCCCCCCAACACGGGCGCATTTCATGCTGGTGGCCCCCTCCAGCCAGCTCGGCCCCAAATGCAGCTGGGAATACACTGCTGGGCTGCGGGACCCGGCCTGGCCTGGTCTGCTGTGTGATGTGAGGCCTGGTGCTTGCCCTCCCTGGACTCTTGCAGGACACTGGCACCTTTGCCTGGCCTGTGTTCTGCCCAGCAGACGCCCAGGGCAGGGCAAAGCCATCTTCTTACTCCGGGGGCAGGCATGGGTCCTGGTCTGGCCAATCAGAGCCCGCATCCCTCAGGTCACAGTGATTGGCTGGTCTAGGGCCGTAGCAGCTCCGGTTGAACAGGTGTCTAGGCAGCACAAGGCCTGTGGTTCCAGCCCCGCTCCAAGAATGTGAAACCACAGAGATGTGTGGGCCAAGGAGAGGGCTTCTGAGGCGCCTTCTCTCTGTGACAGGGCCCTGGACCCAGCAGTACCTGACGCTGGCAATCAATTCCCACTTCCGGAAGGCTTTAAACTACCCTCTTGGCAAAAACTGCTTTGGGCCCGCCTTCTGCAGGTTGGCTTGGCCAAGCCATTTGAATTCCCAGCTGGAGGGATCAGCCCATCCTGTGCCAACACTCCATGTACCTCAGGGCTTTGTTCCTGCGAAAGGCACTAGGAAGATCAGAACAGGCTTTTGGGGTGCAACCAGGGTGTGCACCAAGCCCAGGGCTCTGCGAGGCCCAGCAGCTTGGTCCTGGGGGATGTTCCGGGAGCTGGGTGGTGAAGCATGGAGTCCTCGGGGGCATCAGGTCTCTCAAGGGGTCTCGGGCAGGCAGGCGGGCGGGCGGTCAGGGATGCAAGAGGTGTCAGGTTGTCCCTCGCCTACGCGATCTCCCCTGTCCTAGAGACGGGCTGGAGCCTCTAGGTGGCCATCTTGAGCCAGTTTCTTGTCTGATTTGCAGACAGGCTCTTTATGTAGGCCCGGCTGGCCTCAAACTTCTAAAGCAGTCCTCCTGCCTCAGCCTCCCCAGTGCTGTTACAGGCATGTGCCACCACGCCCAGCTACCTCTCCACTGTTCAGGCCATGGAGGTGTGGTTGTAGAGGACGCGCAAGTCCACCCAATTTGGTCCGTAGTCATTGTCTCTGCTCCCGCTATTCTGAAGGCACCTGTCATTGTCCCCTGCCCGTGCATCTGTCCTCTGTTAATCCAGCAACACTGTCACTCTTTGTGACTTCTGTGCCCTGCGCTGAGTATTCTGACAGACAGCTGAGATAAGGGGGGGCAGTCCTAGGTGCTTGAGCCACGCCCCCAGGCTCTCTGTCACTCGCAACCCGTGGCTGGGGTCTCAGCCAGCAACTAGCTAATCATCCTCTCTGAAAAGAGACCTGAGTGGAACTCTGGGAGGCCAGACACCTCTATCATCTCGTGTTGGGGGGAACTGAGAGGTCCCGCTCATTTGCAAATCTGATTAGCCCTCCTCGCCTGGAGGACTCCCCTCTTCTGCCCGCCACCAGGGGACGCACGAGGCAAAGCCTTAGCCAGAGCTGGGCTAAGGATCATCGTGGACCCCCAGTGCTGGTGGGCCCCGGTGGGGGTCTTCTCTCTCTATCACCTTCTGTAACCTGGTTCCTGCTTCTCGGTGAATTGCACTTCCAAGAGACTGAATTGCCCCACAGGAGCTTGCGTCTGAAAGCACGAGGATAGAGGGATAGAGAAGCAGTGAGGACTTTGTGCCCAAGGGGCATTCAAGCTCCTGCTAGGCCTGCTGGGCTAAGACTGACTGGAAGTGATCCTAGCTAGGGGTGAGGCGTGGGTCCCTTCTAGGCTCCTTGAGAGCTGAGACTGGGCTGAAAGATCAGAGCGGATGGTGACCTGTTCCTGGACTGCCTATGGAAGTCAGGGTGATAATCAGACTTCAGCTGCTTTCTGACCTGAGCTCTTGGTCGAAGACCTGATTGTTATTTCAGGCCTGCTCTCGGCCCTGTGGTGTCCCCAGCAAGTCTCTGGATGGGTCCCACCCCTTCCACCATGGTGACCTTCTTGAGGCTCTGCGGTTTCTCAAGAGACCCACGGAGATGCTCCTTGGTGCCACCACTCACTGGGCCCAGCCCAGAGGGGGCAGCAACAGACATGTACCCCAACTTCCTAGGTCCATGCTGGGCTGGATAAAGGACTTGGCTGGAGGAGCCCAAACAGGATAGAAAGGGGTGTGGGAGCTGAGGGGTGGCATGGGAGACTGGCAGGCAGAGGCCAGGACGCCTCTGCTCGGCCCCACACAGCCCTTCCCACCACGCCCGTGGCTCCCAGAGCTGCTCCAGCTGCTGCCCTCATGTAACCAGAGCCTGCCTGTTGCATCAGAGGCATCAGGGCGGCCATGGGTAAACAGAGCGGCCCTGGGGGGCCCGGGGCTCCCCAGCCACCTGCAGCTCTCCGAGCCACCTCCTGCACTTTGGAGCCAAGGCAGAAGCCCCCAGCCTGGGCCTGGGCCTGGTGTGTGGCGTTGGGCAAAGTGGGGCAGGCCCCACTACAATGCTAGCGCCAGCCCTAGTTGTATGTCCGAAGAGAAAGTTGCATGGATTCTCAGCCTTTTGGCTAAGATTAAGTGGAAAAGTTGTAGATGGGTGTGCTGTCACACTTCTGTAATCCCAGCACTCAGGCTAAGGCAGGAGGATCGCTTTGAGTTGGAAGCCAGCCTGGACTGTGAAGTGAGCTCAAGGCCAGCCTGAGCTGCAGAGCAAGAGCAATCTCAAAAAACAAACAAACCAGACTTAATGATCCAAACTGCTCACCCCACAGATCTGTGCAGCAGGGAGGCATGCATGAGTCTGCCCTGTTCCCTGCCTCAGTGTCCCCCACTAGTGTCTTCCATGTGCTTCTCCCTGAGCCCAGATGTCTGATTGCTGTCTCCTCAGGAGACAGACACCAGCCAGCGAGGACCCACCTGGCACCCTCTGTGTCCGCCCACACCTGATTCCTCCCCTCAGGCTCCTCGCCCTGCCCGAGTCCCACCCATGGCTCTGCTTCATCTCCTGTGTTCCTGCCCCCCATTCTGCCAACGAGTGCTCTGTGCTCTTCAGCAAATTCATACTTGAAAGCCCAGTCCAAATGCCCCACCCTCTGGGAACCCCTTCCTGACCCTCATGGCACAGCCCTCGACCTCAATTTTGGTTGGCTCCAGCCTCCTATCTCTCCCTGTGGATCAGCGCATAGTTGCCAAGGCTGGCCTCAAACTTGGGATCCTCCTGCCTCAGTCTCTCAAGAGCTGAAATTAGAGGTGTGCACCACCACACCTGGCCAGATCTAACCTGGAAGAGGACCTTCGGACTGTGGGGAGGAAGTGGGGTCGTAGGACTAGCGCGGAGGCCACACAAGTGACACTGCCCTTTCTGCAGCCCTCCGCTGTGAGAGGAGGGCCGGGTCCCTGCGCGGCAGGACCGGGGACCTCAGTGACCTTTCCTTCAGGTCGAAAGAGTCCAGTGGTGATCAGATCGAGACCAGGTCTAGTTTAAGGTCGGTCGGAGGCATCGGTGAGGGCTGGTTTCCTGCAGCCCTCCACTGCCCTTCGCTCGTGTTTTGTTCAGCGGGGCTGAGATGGAACCCAGGGTTCGCACGTGTGCTCCTGGGTCCGGAGCGTAGCGTCCTTCCGCCTCGGAGTCCGGGGCGGGGCCGTGCCTCAGTGCCGCCTATCGCAGCCCCGGCCACGCCCCTTCTGTGAATGAGCGGGGGCGGCCCCTCAGCTCGGGGGCGGGGCCGCGGCTGGAAGACACCTGCGGCCGCGGGCTCAGGCGCTCAGAGCGCTGCTGGTCGAGGTCTGTACCCGGCGCCGAGAGCCAGGCCGAGCAGGTGCGTGTCGCGTGGACGGGATTGGGACTCGCGTGGGGTTCTTCGGGCGCCCTGTGCGCCGGATTGGGCTTGGGGATGCACATGTGCTCCTGAGCTCGCGAGGGCCCCGTGTGTAAGGGTGCGCGCGGGAGGGATGTGACCGGGAGGTCTCTCTGGAGTTAGCGGTGCCAGAAGTCCCTGTGGTCTCATCCGAGTTGCGGTGGGCCCGAGTTGCGTGCACCCCTGAGGCATGAGCAGGGTCCCCATGCACACCTCGTGCCTTCCTACAGGGAGGAGGGGAGAGGACACCTGCTCCTCAGGCCACAGGGCCCCTGTCTGGACCCTGGTGCAGGCATGGGTGTCAGCCGGTGACCTGGTGGCAGCATTACTTTCACAGGCCTCCTGCCTGGCTGGGCTGAGAGGTGTGACTGGGTAGGTCATGACCTGCGGACCCTTGGCATTTGGGGAGAAGAATCTCAGACTCCTAGAGTGAATGGACATAGGGCCCGAAGAAGTACTCTGTGGTGGGCAAGCATGTTACCCAGCACTCTGGGAGACTGAGGCAAGAGGATACCAAGTTCAAGCCCAGCCTGGGCCTCTTAGCGACCTATGGAGGTGGTATTTCAAAAGAAAGATGTATTTTAAAGGACTGGGACAATAACTCAGTGTGAAGGCCAATAACTCAGTTCAACCACCAGGATAAAAAACAAACAAAAACAGTATTTTGGAATATTCAGGAGGCTAAGGCAGAAAGATTATGAGTTTGAGGCCAGCTGGGCTACATAGTGAGTTCAAAACCAGCCTGAACTACATAGTGAGACCTGGTATTAAAAAAAGCGGGGGGGGGGGAGATGACTCAGTGGAATAAGTGCTTCCCTGGCAAGCGCAAGGGCCTGAGTTCAATCCCCGGTTCCACACACACTAAAAAAAAAAAAACAAAACACTTCACACAAGACTTTGGCTGGAGATTGGGTCAATTTCTTTCCAAGCAGAGCATGCTCCAGGCTCTGGGTGCCTGCCCCAGCACTGTGGAAAATGTATTTAGTTTTCAAAGGAACAGTGTTTGAGGTTTGAGTCCAGAGGTCCAAGGTGCTTCCTGAAGGGCAGCTAAGCCACCCGCCCAAAGCCACAGTGAATCCTGGCTTGCAGAACCTGGAGATCCTGGGGGCAGTGTGTCCCACCTTCCTGACTTTCAAGATCCTTGAGCTGCTTTTCAGGAGGTGAGAAGACCAGGCCAGGGTAGATGCCCAGGGCCAGGAGAATGGGGGTAGCTCAGGCCGCCCCTTGTGTGGAGAGGACAGAGACAGGCAGTAGTGTCCTAACCCATTCTCTCTTCCCTGCATGCCCTGGACCACCTTATGATAGAGCAAGCCAATGACCCTGGCTCTGAGTCTCCATTGATTTTCTTGTTGAAATCATGACCCACCAGGTAGACATCTCGAAATGGAATAAGGGAAGAGAAATTCGAGTCATTGTCGCCTAGCTTGGGGACAATGCATGTAGAGATTTGGGGGTCCCCTCTTGGAAGATTTGAGGCAACTTGGCTCTTAAAGATAGATGTCCTTGTCTGAATGGTTTAGAGTACAAGGGTCCCTCTGGGGTCCTGGAGCCTACCCAGCCCAGCCCAGGAGCTACAGGGGACACAGGGAAATCGGGCTGAATTTTTCAGTCCCCCATAAAAGGGCCTCCCTGGGCCTGAGTCAAGGGACCTGTGTGCCTCCCTGACACCCCAGGCTCAGGAAGGAGGGCCCTGAGGACCCCCACAGTTGTCCCCATACATTTCCCAGACTCAGCAAGCATGATGAGAGTAGGGTGCGGCAGGACACTGTGGGGTGCAAGCCTAGGCTGGCGTGGGGTGGGAAGTCCTGTCCTGTGGTCCTGGGAAAAGCACATCTCCTGCAGAGAAACTAACCAGGTATGGCGGTGCATGCCTGGAAGCCTAGCAGTCTAGGAGGCTGAGGCAGGAAGCTCACAAGTTCTAATTCAGCCCAAGCAACTTGAGATAGACCCTGCCCCCCAAAAGTAAGAAATAAAAAGGGCTGGGGATGCAGCTCAGTGTGAAGACCCTGGGTTCAAAGCTCAGTACCACCACAAAAAAAAGAAAGAGGGAGGGACACCCGTCTCTATGCCACTGGCTGTCTGGTGTGCACAGGCCAGTGTGTAAATGAGGCAGAGCGTGGGCCTGACCACATGCAGCACTGGGCTGTCCACTTCCAGTCCTAAAATCTCAAGGCTGAGGTGGGATGGGGCGGGGGATGGGATGCCGCCCCCCCCCCCACGGCCCTTGCAGCCTCTGGTCTGCGACCCAGAACAGCGTCCCTGGAGCCGCATCTAAACTTTGCCTCGCCCTCGCTGGCCTCAGCCTCCCCTCTGACTTGCTCCTTGCAGGATCCCTCCAGGCACCATCAACTCTGTGTTCACCACCACCCTGCTCTGCACACCCATGTTTCTGGGGTGAACCATGAACAGCCCAGGCCTCGTCCCCAGCTCACAGCGCACACCCTTGCTCCTGCACTGACAGCTGTGTTAATTTCCCAAGCAGGGCAGCCCAGGGCTCTGGGGAGGAATTTCCAGGGTCCCACAGGGAGCTCGCTCTCTGGAACAAAGACGGAAAGCTCGGGCCACCCCTGTTTCTGCAGCTGCCAGAGAGGCTCAGGGGACCTCGCTGGGCGTCCTGGGCGGCCGAGAGCCTGACCAGGTCGGGACAGCGGAGCAGGAGCCCAGCAGCCCTGGAAGTCCCTAGGTGACAGGCCCGGTGCACAGCCACATGGTGCGCTGTCCCGTCTGCAGGACTCAGACATGGGGTCTCACATCTGGGCCACAGGCCAGGCGAGGTCGTGGGCTGGCTCGAGGGCCCTGAGGCTTTGGGTTTGTTTTTTGAATCAGTGCTGGGGACGTAACCCAGGGCCTTGTGCAGCCAGGCAGGAGCTCCCTGCCCACACTGCCCTTTGCTGTTCAGATGGAGGTCCCCAAGCTGACCTTGACATCACATCCTTCTGCCTTAGCATCCCAGAATGTGCAGGTGACAGGTGCACGGGGCCACCATGGCCCACAGAGTGTTTCAAACACCTGAGGACTGCTGGGCATGGTGGGGCACCCTTGTCATCCTTGCACTTGGGAGGCTGAGGCAGGAGGATTGCCTGGAGTTTGAGGCCAGCCTGGGCTACATAGCAAGAGATTCTGTCTCAAGAAAACTGAAACATAAAACAAAACAGAGCTCCAACATGTGTGGGCTGGTGGGTGCTGCAGGACAGAGGACGGGCCTGGCATGGGGGAGCCCTGCATTTAGTCCATAGTGCAGTTTAAAAAGGAGGAAGGAGAGGAAAGAAAGGGCAGCCCAGGAAAGCAGCCTGTGCGTCTCCTGCGTGCCAAGTCCCCAGGAAGGTGATGGGACCTGCGTGTGCCAGGGCCTCCCAGGACAGCACATCCAGCAGTGCTCAGTGCTGACCAGATAAAGCCAACAAGGACCCAGAGCGCAGCAGTACATGGAGGCCGGAGGCAGCGGGCACACCTGCTGGCTCAACACTGCAGGAGGCTGAGGCAGGAGGGCCGCGGGCCTGAGCCAAGCCTAGGCAGTTTAGCAACTTAATGAGCTCCTGTCTCTAAGTGAAAAAAATAAATAAATGAGAAATAAAAAGGGCTTGGGAGGTGGTTTAGTGCCCTGGGTCCAAACCCAGCACAGCAAGTTTTTATTTATTCATTTATTTATTTTGGAGACAAAGTCTCACTTTGTAACTCAGGGCAATCCTCCTGCCTCAGCTTCCTCAGTGCTGAGATTACAGGTGTGTGTCAAGGTCCAGTTCAGCAAAACTAAACTTCAGGGGTTTTTGGTTTTTTGTTATTTGGGGTTTTTTGGAGACAGAATCTCCCTATGCATTTCAAGCTGGCCTTGAGCTCCTTTTGTAGCCCAGGCTGGTCTTGAACTCACAACAATCCTCCTGCCTCAGCCAACTGGCTGCTGAGATGACTGGCGTGTGCCACCACACCCAACTTTAAAATTTAGAAAAGCTGAGACTAGAGACCCTTGCCTTCGCAGCTTGGTCTTCTCTGGCACAGTCGCAGGGGACACTGGGGTGAGTCCTGCTCACCTCAGACACACGTTCTTCCAGCAGGATGTGGGGGGGGGGCTCTTTCCCCACAGAAGCCAGCAGGGTTGTGCCCACGGAGTCCCATGGGGCCTTCTCCAGGACTTGGGCACTGCGCCTTGGGGACTTCAGGTGCTCTACGTGCCCTGCCCTGCACCGCCACCTCGAGTAAAAAAGGAGCCAGAAGCCCAGGGCTCAAGCTGGTCATCCCAGTATTTTGAGGCCGAGGCAGGAGGATCTCAAATCAGAGCCCAACTGGGCAATTTAGTGAGGCCTTGTCTCACAGTAAGAGATAAACCTGCTGGGCGGCAGCTCGGTACCAAGGCCTGCGCTCCCAGCCCCAGCCCCGCACAACCGCGGTCCAGTAGTGCGAAACAGCCAGAGGCGGGTGACCCGGTGTTAGCAGCTGTGTGCCTATCCGGGGAGTCCCCGTGAGCGGGCTCCGCAGCCGGGTGCTGGGGCACTCGGGGTCAGCCCGTGTGGGTTGGGGTTCCGCGCGGTCTGGGGTTTGTGTTGGGGGCCTGTGAGGGTTTAGGATGCTCTGCTCGACCCCTGAGCTGCACCACAGCTTTTTCTACTTCTGATTTCGAGGCGGAGTCTCCTAAAGTTGTCCGGGCTGGGCTCTAATTTGCCACCCTCCTGCCTCAGCCTCCCGAGTCCCGGGACCCCGGCGTGGGCCTTGCACCGGCGCGGATCCGACGAGCCCCTTTTCTGGGGGAGGGGTTGAGGCTGCTCCAGCTCCCCGCGTCGGACTCCCGCCTTCAGGGGGCGCTTCCTGCCGCCACCTAATGAGGTACTTGGGGAGCGGGTGATGAAACCACGCGCCTCGTTGCGTGAGGCCCCGCTCGCCGCCCCTCCCGCGCTCCCCGAGCGCCCGCGCCTCCCACCCCCTCTCGCTTCTCCTTTCCGCCGGCCAGCCACCGCTCCGCACGGCCCCGCAGTCAGGGCGTCACCAGGTCCCCTGAGGTGGCTCCTGACAGCACACTATCCTGGAAAGGATGGTGACAAGGGCAGGAGACCCCGCTCCTCAGCCAAGGTGATGAGCAGTGGGACGCGGGCACTTACACCGGCAGAGGAGCGTCGCTCGGTGTTTGTTGACTGACTCAACGACCACAGATACTGCTACAGAGGGTTTGGGCTGTTCTGGGCTCCAGCCGCTCCCCAGCACACAGGCTCACGCAGGGCTAGGGCCTGGGACCCTCAGCTCCTCCCCCACCCAGCCACGGGGCCCAGGCTCATCCTGTCCCCAAATGATCAGTCTGTTCCTGCCTGGACAGACTCTTGACCCCGCCGCAGCCGCGAGCACAGGACACACTCCCCACTAGTGGGGCGGCCAGCCTTCACATGGCTTCTTGCCCAGGCGCAGCGGCGCTCACCTGTGGTCCCAGCACGTGGGAGGCTGAGGCAGGAGGGCTCCCTGAGTTTGAGGCCAGCCTGGGCGATGGAGCAAGACCCTGTCTCAAAAAAATCATCATTCAGGCAATCTTTGGCAGAGAGAAACCACGCTGAGAAGTGCACATGTGGCTGGAGGATGAACAGGCCAAACGGGGCGGTTGTATCCTGAGCCTGGGTTCCCGAGAGCGCATGCGCTTCCTCCCGCAGGGCCCCACTCTTCTAGGTGGCCCCACCAGCCCTCAACCTCAAGGGAGTTTTCCAGACGGGACAGAGCCCAGGGCCCTTGCGCAGAGCCGCCTCCCAGGCCTTTCTGTCTTTCACGACGAAGCAGGGTCTCGCTAGCACCTAGGCTGGCTGGGCTGGAGCTTGCAGCCCTCCTGCCTCAGCCTCCTGGAGCTCTGGGATCACAGGTGTACGAATCTGTGCCCGGCTTCCAGTCACCTCTTGGCTCCAGGCGTGGTTTTTTTGTTTGTTTGTTTTTTTCTCGGTACTGGGGATTGAACTCAGGACCTTGTGCTTGCCAGGCAAGTGCTTATTCTACTGAGCTATCTCCCTGGCCCAAGGCTGTTGGCATCCTTACCCTTCTGACCCACTCAGGGCTGGCGCGAGTGGACACTTGGCTACTGCTACGTTCTGAGGGACTGGAAAGAGGGCTGCGAAGCCTTGGTCTCCCTGAGGCTGGCCTGCTCAGCCTCTCATCCCCTGGGTGACGCCCTGGTGTCTGCTGTCCCTCCTCCTTCTCAGCCTTGGCCATGGCTGCGCCCCAGGGGACGGGGCCTCAAACCTCAGCTTCCCTTGTGCCGAGCACCCCCCGCAGTTCCCAGCACCCACAACTGGGGATGCGGCTGCCGGTGTCTGCAGCCCGGGTGTGATTTGCATGAGGGACAAATATACTTGCACCCGTGCCTGCCACCTTGCACCCACGGCGCCCTCACACCTGGGTGGTAGGCCCGTGCTGGGCGGCTGCATTTGCATGGTGTATTCTGGGCAGACTGTCAGCTGGGGTACTAAGAGGAAGTTGTTGAGGGAAGCAGGGGTCACAGTCATCCTTGAGACAAAGCAGAATGTGCTCCTCTGCTGCCCCATGTGGTCAAAACTGAGGCCAGAGGATGAGGATGGCAGAAAGGGCTTCCTGGAGAAATGGGTTTTTTGAGCTGGGTTTTGAAGTGTGAATAGGAGTTGGCCAGGTGAAGAAGGAACCAAAGGGCTTTATAGGGAGGAAAATGCTTGTTGAATGGAGGGGAAGGTGGGAGGTGAGGTGGAGTGAGAGCCGATGGCAGGCCGGAAGCTGGAACGCTCTCCTGAGGATGCTGAGCACTGCTGTCCACGTGTGGGGTGGAACTCTAGTGGGGCTGTGGCTGGGCCATCTTGAGGCAGAAGAGTCCTTCCACACCCACAGGCCTGACTTTGGGCAGTAGGAACCCCAAGGGGCTCTGTAAGGAGTGACGAGCTGGAGACAGCAGAGCCCAGGCCGGCCTCTGCAAGCCCCCAGTGGCCCCCCAAGTCCCAGTGCCCCACACCGTGATGGCCAGGCTGGGTGTGAAGATGGTAAACAAGGACCCAGCGCCGGGGAGCCTGAGGCAGGAGCACCGCACATTCCAGCCCCAGTGTGGGAGCCCTGCCTCTCAGAATAAATTGGGACGTACGGAGCTCAGTATAAAATCCATTTTAAAAGGTAGATGACAGGGCTGGGGAGATGGCTGGGCAGTCCAAGAGCCTGCCTGGCAAGTGCAAGGGCCTGAGTTCAGTCCCTGTACCACATGCCGTGCCGGCCCCAGAACCCAGGTGGTGTGCACACCTGCAACCCCGTGCCGGGAAGGTTGAGACGGGAGGATCACTGCGAGTCTGAACTGCATAGTGAGACCCTGTACCAAATAAATAAGAAATACTTTTTTAAAAATAAAAAGTATAGAATAAGCACTTGCCTGGTAAGTGAAGGGTCCTGAATTCAATCCCCGGTGCCACACACAAAGAAAGGTAGATGGCAGATCACACTTCTGTTGTCCCAGCTACTGTTAGGAGGCTGAGACAAGAGGATTTCCTGAGCAAGGGAGTAGTGTCAATAAAATCAGAAGTCAAGTTTGATCCCATTCCCACACACAATGGGTGCACACCACCATCCAGGGCCTGGAGGGAGCCCAGGGCCCCCCTCTATCCAGGCAAGCAGCCCCTGCTGAGCCGTACCCCAGCAGCGGGGGTTCCCCGACCTCCGGCCCCACTCCAGCCAGAAGGGTGGATGGACAGGAGAGAAGGGGCCAGGCCCCACTCCTCCGAGACCAACACCAGGCATTGGAGGCGTTTCCGGAGGCCGCTGGGCACGGGAACCCCCTGGGGACCTGCGGGGTGGGGATGACACTTCCCAGCCGTGGGAACCCAACTGATTCCGGCCAGGATTAAAATTAGCCAGAGGTTAAATTTAGCAAGGACTTAGCGTCCTGGCCTGGGATGGGGCGCGCGACAGCGTTGCTCAGGGGCCCGAGCCCCGCATGCCTGGCCTGAGGGGCTGCGTGGCTCTACCTCTCAGGTGGAGTTCAGTAGCTCACATGCTGCTCAGAGTCGCCTCGAACCCCTGGGTTCAAGGGATCCTCCTGTCACAGCACCTGGCTTGGGCCTGATTTTATTATCATTGTGGTACTGGGCTACATCTCCAGCCCTTTTCGGTTTTTGTTTTGAGGCAGGATCTTGCTAAGTTGCCAAGTTGCCCAAGCTGTCTTGGAACTTGTGATCCTCCTGCCTCAGCCTCCTGAGTAGCTGGGACCATGGGCACGTCCAGCTCTGAACTTCCGAAGAGCTCACTGCCCAGTAACAGTGCTTGGCAGGGCCTGTGGCCTGCCCAGGGCTGAGTGACCTGTGGCAAACTGAGGCGCTGGGGCAGCTGCCCTGCTGCAGGCCACATGGGCTGAGGGGCTGCCGGGAATGGAGGGCAGGCAGTGCCACCTGGAGACCCTCTGCCGAGAGCTGCCACCTGACCCACAGCAGCTCAAAGGCTCGGCACAGGGGCTGCCCCCTGGGGCCCAGGGGACCTGGTGTGACCTAGCAGTGGCTTGGCAGGTGACTCCCTGCTCACTTGTCAACCAGCGCGCCCTGCTGCGCCCCTGGCGGTCACCGCTCGCCCTCCTTCAGCCCCCAGACCCAGGTCTCTGCCCAAGGGGGCAGGCCCCCCAGGGCCTGGTGACCTCTGGCCACGCACAGTGCTTGGCCAGGCCAAGGAGTGCCTGGGAGGCCTGGCTTCCATCACCAGCACCAAAAGGAAAAAGTCTTTTATTTATTTTTTTTTTAAATTTTATTTTTTTAACATTTATTTAGTGTGTGTGTGTGTGTGTGTGTGTGTGTGTGTGTGTGTGTGTGGCCAGCTCAGCCCACCAGGGGGCGCGGCTGGCTGGCATGTGGTGCTGGGGGATCGAACCGCGGTCCCTGAGCTTTGCCAAGCTTGTTCCAAGTAGGTGCTTTAGACCACTGAGCCATCTCTCCAGCCCCGGAAAAAGTCTTTTAAACAAGACTGATCTGTAGTCATGGAGGAGAAAAGGTTAGAAAATTCAGATTATTAAATATGGGTCAGGGCCGGGGAGATGGCTCAGTGGAATAAGCGCTTCCCTGGCAAGTGCAAGGGTCTGAGTTCAATCCCCAGTTCCACAAAAATAAATAAATATGGGTCAGGGGCCAGGGTTGTAGCTCAGCCTCACAGCGCCTGCCTGGCAAGCGCAAGGTTGTGAGTTCAAAATCTGATAAATAAATAAATAAATAAATAAAAATAAAAAGGTCGGGCCAGGTGCCGTGGAGCAACGCCGTCACCCCAGCACCCTGGAGGCTGAGGCAGGAGCATCGTCTCCGCTGCAAAGGGAGACCCTGCCTCGAACATCTTTGTCCTTTCCTCATGCGCTTCTGCCTGGACCGGCCGGTATGAATGGCTCTCGGGGTCCCCACTCACATGGCGACCTGCCCGCCTCCACCACTCTGCCTCTGCCCCACATCCAGGTGCCTGCACGACCCAGGACCATGGGGAGGAAGAAAATCCAGATCTCGCGCATCCTGGACCAGAGGAACCGCCAGGTGGGTGGGGCGCTCGCCCGCAGGGCATGTGGCAGCCTCGGCGCCGTGTTTGCTAATTTTCATGATCACTTATTTATTTCTTATCCCTGAGCGCTGGGGCCCCAGCTAGAAGAACTGGAGCTTGACAAAGAGGCACCCCACTTAGAGGACTGGGCCAAGGGAGGCCAGAGCTGGCGGAGCCCACACAGACAGTGCGCGCTCCGCCTGGGAGGCCAAAGATGCGGCCCAAAGGGGCGGGGACATTGGGGTTGCGTTTTAAAGGACGAGTAGGAGTTCGGGAGTGGGACACAATTGTGCCCCAGAAAAGAGCACGGGAAGCACAGGGCAGAAAGGCAGGCGCGAGGAGCCGCCGGCCGCAGGCTGCGCCCAGGCCCCCGCACTACTGGGCCTTGCTCTCGTGGCCAGGTGACCTTCACCAAGCGGAAGTTCGGGCTGATGAAGAAGGCATACGAGCTGAGCGTGCTGTGCGACTGCGAGATCGCGCTCATCATCTTCAACGGCGCCAACCGCCTCTTCCAGTACGCGAGCACCGACATGGACCGCGTGCTGCTCAAGTACACCGAGTACAGCGAGCCGCACGAGAGCCGCACCAACGCCGACATCCTCGAGGTGCGGCCGGCCGCGGGGGGGGGGGGGGAGCAGCCTGCCCCGACGTAAAGAACACAAAAGGCCAGGGATGCAGCCAACTGCGCAGACCCGGGTGGAAGGAGGGAGGGAGGAGGGACGGCCGCACGTGCGGGCGGACATGCGGGCGGGAGAAGGGCCCGCACAGCTGGCAGGGGCTGCAGGGCGTCGAGCCGGGGCAGTGTGACACCCGCGGGGTCTGGGCCTCTCTGGGCGCAGCAAACACAGCCGGAAGTAGGCGTGGTCCCTCGGGGCCCTGAGCCAGCCGAGCCTGCACCCCCCACCCTGGCGCTGCCTACTCCGGGTGCCATGCCACGGGGCTCCCTGGCCAGCAGCGTCAGGGCTGAAGGGCTGCTCTGCACTTCTGGTCCTCGCAGACATTGAAGCGGAGGGGCGTGGGGCTCGATGGGCCTGAGCTGGAGCCAGAGGGCGGCCCCGAGGGACAAGGAGAGAAACTGCGGAGGCTCACAGGGGATGGAGGCGATCCAGCCCTTCCCCTACCCCGGCTCTACGTGAGTGACCCCCGCCCACCTCAACATAAATGAGGTTCTCCTGGTACGGTACCAGATAGCGAGGACTGAGAGAAACCCAGGACTGGGGTCTCGGAGTTCAGAGATGATTCCCAGCCCCAGTGAAAAAGGGAGACTATAGCTGGGCAAGATAGCTAGGGCTTTGAAGGATGAATAAGAGTTCAACAGGCAGACAGTTCCTTCTTTTTTTAAAATTTTAATTGTGTGTGTGTGTGTGTGTGTGTGTGTGTGTGGGGCCAGCTCAGCCCACCCCACCAGGGGGCGGGGCTGGCTGGCATGTGGTGCTGGAGGATTGAACCGCGGTCCCTGTGCTTTGCTAAGCTTGTTCTAAGTAGGTGCTTTAGACCACTGAGCCATCTCACCAGTCCCTGACAGTTCCTTCTTAAGCCTTTGACTCATCGTAGTCCCCAGGCAGCTCCTCAGTGCCGTCTTCCTGCCCACCCACCTCTGCCCACAGCCGGCTGCGCCCATGATGCCAAGCCCGGACATTGTGTACGGGGCTCTGCCACCTCCAGGCTGCGACCCCAGTGGGCATGGGGAGGCACTGCCCGCCCAGAGCCGGCCATCTCCCTTCCGACCAGCTGCCCCCAAAGCCGGGCCCCCAGGTGAGCGCGGGGCCAGAGTCGGGGGCCCGCGGCCAGCCTGGACCACATGACCGTGCCCCTCAATCGGGTCTCCTCCACAGGCCTGGGACACCCCCTCTTCTCCCCAAGCCACCTGTCCAGCAAGACACCACCACCCCTGTACCTGACCGCGGATGGGCGGAGGCCGGACCTACCCGGTGGCCTGGCGGGGGCCCGAGGCGCGCTGAGCGCCCCGGTGAGTGACAGCCTGGGGTCCAGGGCGGGCGGGCGGGTGGGCGGGCGTGGCTAGGCTGCAGCCTCAGTTTCCCCTCATGCTCTTCCCTCAGAGAAGCCTCTACGGAAGCCTGCAGAGCCCAAGCACCACAGCCACCCCGGGACCCCCGCTGGGGGGCTTCCCTTTCCTTCCCCCAGGCCCCCCAGGTACCCCCACCCCGGCCTCTGGGGCCCCGCGGGGAGTCGGGCTGGTCAAGGACCCCGAAGGGAGGCGCCCTTGACTCAGCCGTCCTCCTCACCCTCAGAGTACAGCCTGGGGGACCCCCCACCGCCCCCGGGCCTGCTGCAGCCCCCTGCCCTGGTCCCCTGGCAGGCATCGAGAGGGGACCGACCCCCGGCCGTCCCTGCGCAGTCCAGGTGAGGAGCTGGGGTGCTCGCTTTCCGGCCGCTGCGGGCCCATGGTGGCCGACTCGCGCTGCACGTAGCCCTAGCCATCGGTGGTGGGGTCGGCAGGTGCCCCTGAGGAGGCCCAAGAAGGAAAGACACCCCTTTCCTTCCTTTCTTCCTTTGTTCTTTGAATGACCATTTTTGAGACAGCCCCAACAGCCCCTTGGTGTGTGGTCCAGCCTAGCTTTGAGCTCACTATGGAGCCCAGGCTGGGCTTGAGATGGTGGAGATCCTCCCGCCACAGCCTCCGAGCGCTGGGCTGATGGATGTGTCCCGCTCTTCCCATCCCCGCTCACAGCTCCCCGTATGTCTCTCCAACAGCGGGGTGCGCAGCCTGGGAGAGGGGGACGCCTCTCCACCTCCAGTCAGCGTCAAGTCAGAGCGCCTGTCACCTGCCCCCGCGGGCCCAGGCGAGGCCACCAAGTCCTTCCCGTTCCCGCTGCTCCTGCGGCCTGGGCCACTGTGCCGCCTGCCCCCTGCCGACGGGTGGCCGCGGTAGGGTGCAGGCGACGGGGACCCCCGTGTTGGGGACCTTTGCAGTGGGGCTGGGGGGACACCTGCCTGCGTGGGGGCCCCTCTCCCTTCCTCCTGTGCAATCCACCAATAAATTTGTTGCCGTCTGTTGTTTTACGGTCTCCGGTTTCCTGACCGCACTAGGCAGATCCCGGGTGGGATGGTGGTCCCCCAGGGGCAGGTGACAGGCATGAGACCCTGTCTTAAAAACCCCGAACAGGCAGATAGTTCAGTGGCATAAGTGTCTGCCTGGCAAGTACAAGGTCCTGAGTTCAATGCCCGGTACCAAAAAAGAGAAAGAAAAACCCAAAAATAAAACCAAGGGAGAATCTGGGGTCCCTGCAGCCCCTCTGTACCTGGCCCTGCACTCACTTCTGTTCCCGCTGAGACGGTTGAGGAGTGTGAGAGAGCTGTCTGGGTTCAGGGGACCAGCCAGGCCCAGAGAGGAGCAGCAGGGGCAGAGACAGTGGGAGGTGGGGCAAGGGGACAGAGATCCTGGGCCCTGCCACTGGCGGAGGACTCACCAGCCACACGGTGGGCACGGCCTGCTGCCATCAGCTCTCCTGGGACCCTTTCCCCTAAGCGCTGGCGAGTGCACAGGGTGACAGCTGTCCACCCAATGGCCTCCGATGGTGGCACACCATGGTCTCTTAGAACCAGACACAGGATCAGGGATGATGAAGCAGAGGGGCCTGGCGGCAGTTGCCCTGGGGGAGCGCGCTCTCCTCTGCTCTGGCTGGTGTCACACACAGGACAGGAAGCTGGGTCAGTCCTGGAGCCAGGGCCGCGGCTAAGCACCCGGAGTGCAGCCTTTACAGAGTGGGCGTGGGGGCGCGTCAATCACCCCGGCTCTCTGGCGGCTGAGCCAGGAGGGTCGCTGCAAGTTCGGGGTCAGGTTGGACTACACAGTGAGACTCTCTCAAAAAACCTAAAAATGTACACTGAGAAGGGAGGTGAGGTATGTGTTTAATTCCAGCACTCTGAGAGGCTGAGGCAGGAGGATTGCATGAGCCGCGGCATTCTAGAGCAGCCCGAGGACACAGTGAGACCCTCACGCGAACAACCACAGCCACACGCAAAGGGGCAGCCCCAGGGCCTGCCACGTGATTCTTTCCCCGGGCCGGGGGAGCTGCATCTTCTCTGCCTGCCACGAGGTGTCGCGCGAGGTCTCGCTTGCGCCCTCCAGCCAGCAGTTAAAAATACCCTTCCTTCCTTAGGTTGGGACCTGGGGTAACTTTACTTGTCCCACAGGGAAAAAATATAAATAAAAGCCGGACATGGTCGCACATGCCTCCCAATTCCAGCACTTGGGAGGCTAAGGCAGGACAGGAAAGAGGGTAGTTGTGTAGCAGCGACCTCCCTCCAAGCCATTCAGGACCCCCCACAGACAAGGACGTCACCGACCACCACCACCAACATCACAGCTAAAGGCCTGAGACTGGGCTGGTGAGATGGCTCAGTGGTCTAAGGCACCTACTTAGAACAAAACTAAGCTAAACAAAGC
Organism: Octodon degus; assembly: GCF_000260255.1. Classification (NCBI taxonomy): domain Eukaryota; kingdom Metazoa; phylum Chordata; class Mammalia; order Rodentia; family Octodontidae; genus Octodon; species Octodon degus. The sequence continues at coordinate 519,385 of NW_004524858.1, forward strand.
ACAGGGACTGCGGTTCAATCCCCCAGCACCACATGCCAGCCAGCCCCGCCCCCTGGTGAGCTGAGCTGGCCACACACAGACACAAATAAATAAATAAATAAATATTTTAAAAAATAAATAAATAAAAAAAAAATAAAGGCCTGAGACTATTAAGAGGCGGGGCCTTTAAGAGGCGGAGCCCAGTAGGAGGAAGTGATGTCATGGGGCGTGGCTTGGGAAGGTATATTAGGACCCAGCCGCACAGCTTCGCTTGTGCTCAAAGGCATTGAGTGCGCAGCCTTTCAGCTGTAGTCTATAGCACCAGAAGGCCCAACAACCAGGAACTGATGCCTCTGAAACATGGGCCAGAACGAGCCCTCCACTTCTAAATGCATGATCTTAGATATTTTGTCAGTGCCCAAAAACCAGCTAACGCAATCAAGGGCATAGAATTTCCAGCACAGGAGGGAGAATGTGGTTTCTCCAGAACAGAAACAAGGACTGTTCCGCGTGGACCCAGACACAGGTAGGTCCAGTGTAGGTATGCAGGCAGGATACACTGGACAGACGATAGTGGCACTCCTTTTGTCCAGAGGGGTCTTATTCCCTGACCCTCAGTGGGTGCTGGAGTGTACGAGAGACTAAGCTGTTTCCTCTGGACCTGAGACCTAAGATTGAGTTCAACTCCTCAGTTGGCACACTCAGAGATGAACAACGGCGATAGAACAACAGCAGCAATGTGCCGTAATATACCTAATGTAGGCTGGGCATGATGGTGCTTGCCTGTAATCCCAGCACTTAGGAGGCTGAGGCAGGAGGATGCTTGTGAGTTTGTCTGGGCTACAAAGTGAGCTCAAGGCCAGCCTGAGCTGTACAACGAGACTCTCTCAAAAAGATAATAATAAAATAATAAAATAAAATATAAATATAAATTGTAAATCTCAGTGGTGCCATACGTCTGTCAACCCAGCTAATCAGGAGGCTGCGGCAGGAGAATGGCAAGCTTAAGGCCAGCTTTGACAACTTGACGAGACTCTGTCTCAAAATGAAATAAACTCGTGCCCCCATACCAAGGTACAGAGATACTGAGTCTCTGAAATGCTGTCCAAAGCCATGTGTGGTGGTGAATACCTGTAATCTGTGTATTAATAGTCTTACTATGGTTGAGACAAAATACTTGACATCCACACTTCAAGGAAGAGACGTATATTTGGGGCAATTGCTGTGGGTTTAGTTCAAGGTCGGACACTCGGGTGTCCCTGGCACAGTACAGACTACAACTGGGATCCGCAAGCCATCCAGCGCTTTGGGACTACAACTTCCGGCATACAGTGCGAGCGATCATTTTTGTGATTGGACGATTCCAAGCCTGTTGATTGGTTGCACAGAATGCTCATCAGAAAAGATTCGGAGTCTGATTGGTAAGTTCTGCTGATGGGCGATACCTATAGCTCAGTCCGCACGCTGCGTTCCCCGCGGAGACATGGTGAGCGGGTGTCGCTTTGCGCTAGAGGTTCCTGGATCCCTCCGCGGAGAGATCTGGGGAGACACAGAAGCTTCAGGGTCTCTTCGTGGGCAATGAAGGCTCTTAGGGACGCATTGTCGCGTCAAGGACCGTGATGCCTTCCTTGAAGGCGCAGGGGTCGCTGTGGGAGGGCCTCTGGGGAGCGCGTGGGGGTCGTGTCCCTGAGCCTCCTAGGGTCCTTTTTTCTTTGATGGTTTGAGACGGGCCTCACTATATCGTTCAAGTGGCCTTAAACTCTATGTAGTCCAGGCTGGCCTCGAACTCGCGGTGATCCTCCTGCCTCAGCCTCCCGCTGGGCTGACAGGTGTGCGCCACCAAGCCCTGCTCCTCAGGAGGTTCTTGCAAGCAGTTGTGTATGAGCGGGGGAGGAGGGCGGGCTTTAGGGACTTTGAGGCTGCAGAGCCCCAAAGAAAAGTATTCGTGTACGTTTGGAGCCCGTGTGGATGGACTGGGGTCTGGCTGGATCTGGAGACAAGGGTCCATCGGTGGGTTCCTGGAACCATAGGAGCACATGTCAGGCATAGGCAGTCCCTGAGAGATGCGACTAGGCTTTGGGGACGGGATGGCCTCGGGGTCAGGCTGATGCCCAGGGATGGAAGCGGACTTGGGGGTGCAGAGCATGCTGGTCTTGCTGGGGATCCTTGCAGAGATGTTGGGGTGAGGCCGAATGAAGAGCAGTGATGAGGGTTGAAGGTGGGACCTGGTCCGAGCTGGGCTGCGCTCTAGGGGTGACGAAGGAAGGTACCCCTGATTTTCAGTAGTCTGATGTTCTAAGACCCTGAACCTGGGAAAAGGCTTTGCAGGATGAAAGAATGGAATACAGCACGAGCTCCGGGCCAGGGCCAGCCTGGCAAATGTGAAGTTGTGAGTTCGATTCCCAGTAGCCCCACACCATTGCTATTAAGAACTGCGGAGGAGGAGGAGGAGGAGGAGGAGGGAGGAGAAGGGAGAAAGAAAGAAAGAGAAGCTCTAGGACAGCACGGAGCCGAGCCTGGGGCTTGAGCGACTGCCCTTTGCCACCTAGGAAGCCTTAATGGAGGAGGTGGCCTCCTTCCCCTCTTGTGGCCTAGGTGAACCTGGATGGGGGTCGAGGGCCCTCTTCTTAAGGGGTTGCAGAGAGAATGAGGGGTTCATCAGTGCAATTGGGACCTCTGACAGCAGGATTGTGGGAATGACAGGAGGCTACAGGGTCTCCAGGTTGGAGGTGCTGCTCTGCTGGGGACACCCTGGTAGGAAATGGGGTCACCCAGAGGGTAGAGAGAGGCTGGCTGAGGCACCCCAAGTCCGGATTTTTTATTTTTTTTTCGGAACCGGGGATTGAACTCAGGCCCTTGGGAAGCGCTTATTCCACTGAGCCATCTTCCCAGCCTCGGTCCTGATATTTGCACAGCGCCTGATGGGAGTTGGGGGAGCGAGAAGAACAGAGGGGGCGGTCTTATCTGTACTCCACCCACTCGCTTTGAGGGGCCTTTGGACACCCCCCAGCCGATCCTCAGGGAACGCTGGCCCTTCTGCGCAGGGGTGGGTGGAAGCTCGAGCCAGGTGGAAGTTGGCACCTCATCCTTATTTTAGCTTAAGAAGTTTACCTGTTACAAGCATAACTAAATGCCCTTTAGCTCGTTTATTATTTCTAAATTGCTTTTGGAGGGTGTCTGGGAAGGGAGCCTGCGGCAGTGTACGTGTTAAGCCCGCTCAGCCTGAGCCGTACCCCAGCCACTTTGTCATTTGTTCTGGCTGTTCGGTTTCGTTTTGTTGGGAAGAAAGCCAGGACCTCGCGCATGCGGGGCCACGGTGGTTATTTTAATGATGGATTTCTCAGCAGTCATTCTGAATGAGCTTTTCCTATTAAATCGAGCATATTTTTTTCCTGGAGCCACAGGAGGTAGAGCACGAGAAATAAGTCGAGTGTATTTTGTCTGATTAAAGGGTTATTTTTTAATCATTGATTAATATTAATATTGGGGGAAATGGTTTATTGAAGTTGTTGCTTGCAGGGTCAGAATAATCGACACATTCACTGAGCACATAATCTCCCATAATGACTAAGAGCAAACTGATATTTGCTGCATGCAAGCAGGAAACCCCAGCCTCACTCTCAGGCGATAGGTGGGTGCGTGTGTTTTCGCATTAGGGCCTAAAAGGTTGTGCTCTGTTGGAGCTAGGCTTGGAGGCCGAGGCAGGAGGCTCGCTGAGCATTCCAAGCCCGGCCTGGGCTATAGAATTCAAAACTAGCCTGAACTGCATAGAGAGACTCTGTCTTTAAAAAGACAAAAGCAAATAAAGCACCAGAGGTGAGTGTGGTGGTGCTGCCTGGCATCCACGCTCTGAGGAGGCCGAAGCAGGAGGACCACTTTGAGCTCAAGGCCAGCCTGGGCTACACAGTGAGACCCTGTCTTGTAAAACAGAACACAACTAAACTAAAAACCAAAGAAAAACTGTAAGGCTTTATATTGAACCAGGTAGGAGCGCGACGTGTAGATGGCTTCCCAAGGAGGCGATTCACAAAGGGAGTGAGACAGAGAGGGCTTGGTCTCTGGAGGATAATCTAAGGTAGGAGACCTTGGTAGGGCCGGAGGACCGTGGTGAAGTGTACAGGAAGCGAAGAAGGCAGCACCCTACTGTCAGAGGAGAAAGCTGAACCCTGACAGGTGATGGCTGAAATCGAGGGGAGGCTGCCAAAGCCGGTCCACTCCTGCTCCTGGCCCCTGACTCCAGCCCGGGCCTGAGTGGAGGCGGGGTCTCAGCCTAGGTCCCCTCCCTAAAATGCCCTGCAGCCAGGGAGGCTGCCCTTCCCCTCCTCCGTGGCATCTCTATAAATAGCCTGGATTCTGGTGGGAGAGAGCCAGCTGCTTGGCATAACTGCCTGTCTTATCCCCTCCCCAGGCGGTCCTGGGCGTGCAGCTGGTGGTGACCCTGTTTACAGCCACCCTCATGCACAGACTGGCTCCACACTGCTCCTTTGCGCGATGGCTGCTCTGCAGTGGCAGGTGAGCCCCGCCTGTGACACGGCCCCACCCCGTGAGCGGAGCCCGGAGGGCCGCACCTTTCCCAGAGTCCTGCCCATAGTGGGAGGAGTCAACAGGGTCCTGCCCGTGGTGGGAGGGCCCGGGAGAGCCACATTTTTCAGTTTCCCAGAGCTTAACCCACCCACCCAAAAATGGGGAGTTATTTTTTTGGAGACAGGGGCTCACTGGGCAATTCAGGCTGGCCTCACACTCAGTGATCCTTTTGCCTCAGCCTCCCAAGTGCATGCCCAACCAAACTAGGGATATTTTCAAAACTCAGTAAACTGAGTTTGCAATCTTTGAAGGGCGCGACCCTAACTGAGGAGCCATCTCCACATGACCCTACTCTTCCCATCTTCCTGAGCTCCAGCCTTGTCCTTTTGCCCCTTTCTGGGAATATGATGGAAACTGAATTCTCCCGCAGATTCACTCGGTACCCAGGACCCCTGAGAGCAGTGGGTGTGGCTCCCCAAAATTCCTCTCCTTGTGGCAGCCCCAGCCATCCCTGGGCTTTGTGGGGGCGGGTGTCCTTCCTGGCCCAGGGCTCCAGCTCCAACGCTTAGGTTTGGGGGGGGTCCTTGCCTCCTACCCCCCATATCGTCCTGACCCCGCCCATCTTTGTGCTCAGTCTCTTCCGATATAAGCATCCGTCAGAAGAGGAGCTTCGGGCGCTGGCAGGGAAACAGAGGCCCCGAGGACGGCGGGAGCGGTGAGTGACCTGATCCCACAGGGAATCAGGCTTCCCCATGCTTCAGGGTCCAAGGAGACCTGCAGACACAGCTGGAAGCTCTGGACCACCCTGAGGAGTGGCACTGAGTGCTAGGGCTGCTCCCTGCTCACACCCCTCCTTCTTTGTCTCCACACTCCCAGGTGGCCCAACATTCCCGGTGATGAGAAGCCACTGCTGGTGCCACGGGACGCCCCGTTTCAGCTGGAGACCTGTCCTCTCACCCCAGTGGACGCTCTAGGTAATTTATCCCTGGCTTCAAACATTCCCCCTTAACTCCCCGCGCCTGCAGTGGTGGGCTGAGTGCGTGCCCCCACAGTCCTGTGCTTCTTCCTGGAGTACCAGTGGTTCGTGGACTTCGCGGTGTACGCGGGCGGCGTGTACCTGTTCACCGAGGCCTACTTCTACCTGCTGGGCCCGCGGGAAGCCAACATTGCCGTGTTCTGGTGCCTGCTCGCTGTGGCCTTCTCCATGTATCCTGCGTGCTGTGCCCCTGGGGTGGACAGGGACCTTATTCCAACCCTTTTTCATTTTTTTATTTTGAGCTAGAATCTCACAAAGTTGCCCAAACTAGACTTGAACATGGAACCCTCCAGCCTCAGCCTCCCAGAGTGCTGGGGTGACAGGTGTGAGCTGCCACCACACCTGGTTGTTTGTCTTTCTTCTTTATTTCTGTACCTTTGTTGGCGTTCCTAGCCCCTGGACACCTCCCCATGAATGTACCCCTGAGTTCACACTCTGTCTGGGGCCCCACACCCAAAGGCCAGGCCATCCCAAAGGCAGATTGTGCCATCTCTATGCCGTGGGTTGGCCAGGGGACAGCAGCTTGGTCCTTAGCTGCATCAGCAAGGTGTTCGTGACGGTAACCCGGATGTACTTCAGTGTGCAGGGTGGCGAGCGTGCTGTGTGCTGCACCTTCGCCTTCCTCTTCCTCCTCCTGGCCATGCTGGTGCAGGTAGTGCAGGATGATGTGCTGGAGCTGGGCCTGGGACCAGGTACGTGGGCTTCGGCCACAGTCACCACATGTGCCACCTGAGCAGCACCCCTGGGCTCCTGAGGGGTGTACCCTGCTGTGCTCTAGGCCTTAGGAACCAGTGTTACCTGCCCACAGGTAGAGCTCTTTTTGCAGGTCCTTCAGGGCCACTTACTCCCATCTGTTCCAGCCCAGCAGCCTCATGTTTAAAATTCACTTTTTCTGTACTGTTGAGCCATACTCCCGGCTCTTGAGTTTATTTATGTTTTAATTTTGAGACATGCTCTCCCTCTGTGGCCCATGCTGGCCTTGAACTCATCAGGTGATTGTCCTGCCTCAGCCTCCCCTGAGTGCTGGGGTGACAGGTGTGCCCCACCCTGGCTGTATTCTGTTTGAAAAGAGCCCTGCGTGGTGGCCTAGTTGTGTCCTCAGGGGCCGGATGTGGCTCCGTGATGAGCATTTTCCCCAGCATCCATCCCTGTGACCACATAAGCCTGCTGTCACCATGCTGGGCATAGGGTGAGTGTGGAGGCTGGGCCTAGGGACCGGGAACCCTCTCTCTCTTCTGCCCTTCCCTTCGTCCAGGCCTAGCCAGTGGGACCCGGAACCTGGAACCGCTCCTGAAGCAGCAGGGCTGGGACTGGATGTGAGTCCTGGGCAGGGGCTGGGGCTGGGGCAGGGGCCGCAGGGGCCTCCCTTGGTACCCTGACCCTGTGTCTTGCTTGTCCCCAGGCTCCCTGTGGCCACATTGACCATCCGCGTGGGGCTGGCAGTTGTGGGCTCCGTGCTGGGCGCCTTCCTCACCTTTCCTGGCCTGCGGCTGGCCCAGACGCACCGTGATGCACTGACCATGGCGGAGAACCGGCCCCTGCTGCAGTTACGTGGGCCACCTAGTGTGGGGGGCTCCAGTGGAGGCTGGGGACCAAGGGAAACCGGGCCTCACCACGCTGCCCCTGTCCCCACCCCAGGTTCTTCCTGCACACCAGCTTCCTCTCTCCGCTGTTCGTCCTATGGCTCTGGACTAAGCCCATCGCGCGGGACTTCCTCTGCCAGGCGCCCTCCGGGACATCACCCTTAGGCCTGTGCGTGGGTGGGAGTGGGGGAACTGGGAGAGCCCCGTTGCAGACCCCCTCACCGCCCCTCTCTCCCCTTTCCCCCCTCTGTGTAGGCTGTCAGACTCAGCCTTCGACTCGCTGCGCCTCTGGGTGTTGGTGGCGCTGTGCCTGCTGCGGCTGGCGGTGACCCGGCCCCACCTGCAGGCCTACCTGTGCCTGGCAAAGGCGCGCGTAGAGCAGCTGCGCAAGGAAGCTGGCCATGTGGAGGCCAGGGAGATCCAGCAGCGGGTAGGGAGAGGTGCGGGGGCAGCAGGGGTCACCCTGCACCGGGCAGGGCCCCCAGCTAGCCTCCACGACTCCCTGTTCACCAGGTTGTCCGGGTCTACTGCTACGTGGCGGTGGTGAGCCTGCAGTACCTGACGCCACTCATCCTCACGCTCAACTGCACGCTGCTGCTCAAGTGGCTGGGTGAGGGACCAGCCCTGGGTGTGGGCGGGGCTTGGAGAGGAGGTGGAGCCTTGGGCCGGCGGGGCCGCTCACAGAGGGGCTGGTGGGGCGGGGCTGGAGGGGGAGCCTAAAGAAAGGGGCGGGGCTCTGAAGTTGGGCCAAGGGCGGGACTCCGGCTGTCTGGGGATACCGTCCCAGGTGGATCCACCTTGTGTCACCCAAAAGCCCTGAACCCCCCCTCTGGCAGGCTGCTACTCTTGGGGCCTGGGTCCGGCACCCCCTCTGCTGGTGGCCCCGTCCTCAGCCGGTGCTGGCCTGGGAGAGGACGAGGCGCAGCGCGCAGCTGCCGGCATCGCAGCTGCCCTGCGCGGCCTGGCCACGCCCCTGCTGCTGCGCGGCGTCCTGGCTTTCCTCATCTGGTGGACCGCAGCTTGCCAGCTCGTCTCCAGCCTCTTCGGCCTCTACTTCCACCAACACCTGGCAGTCTGCTAGCCGTGCCCGTGGCCCCTAGCCCTGAAGCCCAGTCCAGCCACGCAGCAGGCTGCCACTCTGTAGGCCTCAGTGTTCCAGCACCTCTGCGATGCACGGGCCACGGGCGCTTGGGAGCCCCTAGAGACTGGCTCCCTAGACCCGAGGAAGGAGGGCCAACGCCCTTGTCTCCAGGTGGGCGTGCAACACCTCAGTGGCCACTGATTTTGGGACTAAAGGAGCCCGCCACGCCTGGGTGTGAATGGGATCCACATGGTGGTGTTTGTGGCCCAGCCCAGGAAGAGCCCAAGCAGAAGTCATTTAGCTTTTTATTAAATATACTCTCTTGGCACAAACCTTTAAAATATAAACATATATAAACAAAGTGTCTTCATGGCATCAAAATACAACTCCAGTCCAGGCCCAGCGACCAGCGGAGGGGTGGCTGCAGGGAGCCACCCGAGAAAGGCACACAGGCCTGTAGGTCCTAGGGATCCCACGGGCCTCGTCTCTCCTGCCTGGCCAGAAGCCCAAACGCAGGCACTGCCAGCCGTCAGCCTACTGTCACTGCCTGGGTGGCCCAGCCCCCAAACCCTCACCTGTTCAGGGGCTACCATCCCCAGCACAAGGTGGCCAGCCACTCCTGGCAAGTCTCACAGCTGCCCCAGCTGACTGGGCCCTTGGTGACAAGACAGGGACAGCTATGGACATATGCAAGGCAAGGCACAGGGCCCTTGCCATCACAGGTACAGGCAGGAGTGTCCCGGTCACGGATGCACACAGGGCCAGCCCACTCACTCAGATCCTGGCTCCAGTTGGGACCCTCCATGCCAGCCATGCTGGAACAAGACGGCACCCAGTAAGGTTTGATGAGGACAGAGCCGGGTTCACAAGGTCAGAGCCAAAACCAAAAAGAAGTCAGGTGTCATTAGAAAGGGAGGCATGGGTCCCTGGGGACTTCTCCAGGAGATAAACTGGCTGGGGGGCCCTGAGGCCCCCTAAACTTCCGCACCCCTCCCCACTGTCAGGGCCTCTTTCCTCTGGGAGGGTCAAAGCCACCATGAGCTTCTGTTCAAGATGCCCCTTGGGGTCCTTAAGTTGCTCCACATCATGGACAAGACCCCTGGAGACCCATGGGTGTCAGGCTCTGGCACTCAGTGGGGCAGGACATGGCCTGGGTGCTTTTTTTCTGCAGCACCCCAGAGGAGTCGGAGCCGAGCCCAAGGTGGCTCCAAGCCATGGTCCGGTCATGGGACCCTCCTGGGGAGAGACAAACTGGGCCACGAGGAAGACCTGCTCCTGGGAGAAGGCTTGGGGACCCTGGGGAGAGGCTGAGAAGGCAGGACAGAGGGCTAGTCTGTCCTGGAGGGGCCTGGCGGCAGGCACGCACACAGTCAGGGGAAGGGCACAGGAGGACTCTGCGCCCCTGCACGGGGTCACCAGCATCAGCAGCATCTCAAAGGTCACAGTGCCACAAGGACAAGTGGCCCAGGCTCAGGGATGGGGGACGACACCTTTGGGAGGGGGCGGTCTCAGCAGCAGCGTCCTCTAAACAGTGCACTGGGAGCCACAACCCCGCCCCCCGCCCCTCAGAGAGGCCGCAGGGCAAGGCGGTCGTGGGCTCCAGCTTCCCAAAGGTCCCTAGCTCCGCAGGTGCCGCAGCAGGATCTGCATGAGGTCGAAGGTGGTAAAGCTGATGCCTACAGCGATGGGGCCCTTGAGCCAGTTCATACTCAGGCCCTTGTAGAGGCCACGCACAGCGCCCTCCTCACGCACAATGGCGCGGAGTGTGCTCAGGATGGAGCCGTGTGTGTGGCCCGTGACGCCGGCCGTCTGCATGCGTCGCCGCACCACGTCCAGCGGGTAGGAGGCCGACTGGCCGAGCAGGCCCGCACAGGCCCCGAAGATCATGCGCTCGAAGGGGTAGGGCTGCCGGCCGCCGCCGTACTCTGTGGGTGAGGGGCGAGGGGGGGGAGGGCATGAGCGGCCGCCAGGGGGCACTGCGGGACACGCACGCCCACAGGAGCACCGGTTTGCCTACTTGCCCCGGCACGCCCACATCTTCAGCGAGCTGTGCTTTTGTGGTGCTAGAGCTGGACCCCAGGAAAGACCCGCACACGCCAGGCGAGCTCTCCCTGCAAGACACCCCAGCGTGACACTAAACACTTTTCCATAACGTGAGCTAGGGGGAGGCAACCCTCATGCTCCATGGGCACAGAACACCTGCCCATCCTTGGGGACACATTCCCAGACACCCACGGGCACCGGCAGCCATGGACAGCACTTAACCATAGATATACATGAGAGCGGGGGAGAGAGAGAAAGAGAGAGAGAGAGAGAGAGAGAGAGAGAGAGAGAGAGAGAGAGACAGAGACACACCTGCTAGGTTGCTAAGTTGCCCAGAATGGCCTTAAATTTGCCATCCTCCTGCCTCAGCCTCCCAGGCTTGTCACCATGCCTGGCAATATAGTATTTTTCCCCCTTATATACACATTCCTATGAAAGCTTAACCTTTAAAGTAGGCACAAGAAGACAGTCACGGTAACTGATAAAGAGAATTCTAACAAAAGCTGTCATAAGTGACATGAATGGTTTCTGTGGGTGTAGCTCAGTGGCCAAGTGCCTGCCTAGCAAATAGAGGCCCTGGGTTCCATCCTAGGCACCACCAAAACAACACAAAACTTCCTGTTCCACAAAGAAATTCTGAACCCCATTAACCACAGAATTAAAATATTAATTAAAAAAATCCCACCTGAGTCCTGAACTTCTGGGGACATTTTCTGTTGCAGCCTTACCCTGAAGAGCTCAGGAGAGCCCTTGGTGCCAGCTGTGCCTCAGGCTAGGTATATTCTGCTTGGAGGCCCTGGGCCTCAGGGGCTTGGGTGAGCAGGGACTGGATAAGTGGCCAGTGTCCCCGTGCCAGCGCCAAGGAGGGAGAGGAGTAGGCATGAGGAACACCAGGCATTCACTTTGGTCACAAAGGTTTTGTTCTTTAACAAAAAAACACCGAGGGCCACAGTCCAAAATGCTGCCACGTGTTCACAGGGGGCGCAGTAAGGGCTTGTGCTTGCTGAATTTCAGGTTCTCTCCCGGTTAAGCAAGACAAGCCAGGGCTCCCATGTGCTCGCTGCCTGCGCATCCGTGGCCTGCAAATGCCACCGGGGCTCAGGGACACCCTGACCTCTGCCGAGATGTTGTTCAAATGCAGCAGGAAGCCAGGTTAGTGGTGTGAACTGCAATTACAGCTACTCAGAGCCTGAGGCAGGAGGATCACAAGTTCCAGGGCAGCTTGGACTACACAGGGAGACCCTATCTCAAAAAACAACAAAAACCCAAACAAACAAAAACCTCAGACACTTAAAGACTTGAACCCGGGCTCCCCAGCAGAGGCTGGACAGTGTGCTTCTCTTGATCTGGACTCCAGGTCCTCAGCCTCTTTCATGCAAAGGGACGTGGGCCTTCCTGTCCCGCTCCCAGATCTGGGTGACCCGGCCACATGCTATCCCCAGGGGTGGCTCCTCACCTCGGTGCAGGCTCTTTAGCGTTTCGTAGGTGAAGAAGCTGAGCCCTGCATATGGAATGACGCCCAGCACGGTGGGTGTGAACCCATGGTACAGCGTCTTCAGCCCCTCTTCCCGTGAGATTCGGGCAAAGACGTGGAAGATGTTGCTGTACCTGCCAGGACAGCCGGTGGCATTAGGGGTCCAGTTACTAACTCCTGGCTCCTCCTGCACGCACCAGGCCTGCGCCTAGGCCTGGCTTCGATGCTCGTGTGTGTGTGTGTGTGTGTGTGTGTGTGTGTGTGTGTGTGTGTGAATCAAATCCAGGGGCACTCTACCACCAAACCACATCCCCAGTGCCTTTAACTGTGGCAAGGTCTTTCGAAGTTATCTGAACCTGGAATCCTATTTTAGCCTCCTAGACATGTGCCACCTGGCTTTTCTTATTGGAGTTTAGTGAATCTGACCAACTCAGGGGAACCCTCGGTTTGCTGGAAGAGGGTGGGTGAGAACTCGGGCCCGGCCGGGGGCACTGGAGGCCAGGTGTCAGGGAGCGGACATCAGCAGCCTTTAGAGGCGACCTTGCCCCCACAGGACTCACATTTCCTTCGGGGTTACAGCCATCCTGGCTCGGACCAGGTCCAGGGGGTAGGTGAGCGAAGCAGCCGTGGTTCCCGCCAGCGCGCCCGCGAGAAGGCGAGGCCAAGGGGGCAGGGCCCTGGGCAAGGAGAGGAGACCGGGAGTTGGGGTATGAGGAGATGCCACCTGGACGCACCCCCACCCCTATCAGCGGTGCCGGGCGGGTGACTTTTCTGCACCTTCCGGGTTTCATCCTTACAAGAGTGCATATCCTCCCTAAGACCTTGGGGACAGCAGCCCACAGCCCTGGGCCAGACACTGGGCTCTGGGGGGAGGGGCCATTAGGACCTGAGGAAAAAGACCCGCTTGGAGGGCAGAACTAGATAGGGCGTGACTTATTCCGAGGGTAGGACAGGGCCTGCTGGGAAGGTGTTTCGAGGGGCGTGCCCTCGTATGGAAGGCCGTGGGAGGTTTGTCTGGAAGGAGCACGAGTGTCCTTGAGGGCGGGGCTATGAGCGGGGCCTGTCCTTATACGGAGGTCATCTGTGGGCGGGGTCTTCCTTAGGTGGAGGCCGGGGACTGGAGGCGGGGCCTGCGGGAGGGCTCACTCTCCGCGGAAGCCGTAGTAGCGGCCCAAGACGCGCTTATACTCCTCGTGGGCGCTGAACTGGATGGCGGCGTAGGGCACCACGCGCACCATGGTGGCCGAGTTCCCACGCCACAGGCTGAAGAAGCCCTCGTTGAGGTAGGTGAAGTAGAGGAGTCGGAAGGCCTCCTGGGGGAAAAGGGGAGCTTTTATCTTAGTTCCGCCTCGTTTTGACCAGCTTGAGCTATGACCCACTTTGCGCAGGCTCCCGCGCTGGGTCCTTCCCTCAGACCCTGGCCCCGGCTGCTGCCCAGCGAAGGAGCAGAGCCAAGGAAGGGTCAGCGCGACGCACATGTTCTTCTGGTGGTGTCTGTCTGGTAGAGCGCACTGCTAACTCACAGCACTCTGGGGAGGCTGAGGCAGGAAGATGTGGAGTTGGAGCCCAGGTTGGGCAACTTAGTAAAGAAAATCAAAATGAGGTAAGGGGGTGGGCTGAGGGTGGAGCTCAGCGCCAAGGTCCTGGGTCCACTGTACGAAAGAGAGTTTCTAGCCGGTAACACCTGGCTGTATTTAACAGTACACGGCCAATGAAGACAAGAGTTCAGAAGTATCCCGTGCCCTGACTCCAAGGGCACGTTAGGGCCTCTCACTAATTCCCTGGGTGCGTGGTCAGGATGCGTGTTTCTAAAGCCGAGGGGCACACCTGCCCTGGGTGCAGGGAGGGAGCTGAAGGGAAAACGTGGCCCTGCCCAGATCACCCTCCACCCTCACGGCCGCCCAGGGAGAGCTCACCTTAGCAGAAAACCTTTTTGAAGACACTGGAGGGAAGAAAAAAAAAAATGAGACTGAGATACAAAGGTAGGAGCCTGGGCTCTCCCAGCAGGGACCTCATCCTCCTCCTTCGCCCCCAGCCTTGTCCCCAGGGATGGGGCGGGGCCAACATCCAGCACCCCAGGGTGGCGAGGGTCTCCGCCAGGGCCAGATTTCTTTCTGGGACCACGGGATCTGCACTCTGCACCCCAACCTGATAGGACTTCTTGCACATGCGGGGAAGTTGCAGCCGGCCGCCACCAGAGGGCGCGGCAGCCCAGGCTCCCAAGCAGGTCGATCCCCCAACCTCCAGGGCATCCGGCCTCACCACCGCCCCCATTTGACAGATGAGGCTGGGCGAGGTCACAGGGCCATTTGAGGCGATTGGGAGACCCTGGCTCGAGTCTGCAGCCTGGTGTGTGATGTCCCCTGCCTGGCCCTGGACGGGAAGTGGTGACCGATGGTGGGCAGGCTGAGGCGTCATCTCAGATGATGCTAACGCTGTTTAGCTCTGAGGGAGAGCTGGTTTCTGCTCTGGGTGGAACTGTGCCCACCCCCAAGTCACGTCCACTGGTGTCCTCCCAAGTCGCCAGCTCAGTGCCCCAGGATATAGGCTCTTGGAAGATGTGGTTGTGGAGATGAGGTTGTACAGGACGAGGGTGGCCCCAAATCCAGTAACTGGTGTCCTCGTAAGACAGCAGTGACACACAGACCGCCACGGTAAGATGCAGGTGGAGACCAGAGGGACGCGGACACCGGCCCAAACCACCTGGACCCTGGCCCCAAGTCTGGAAGCAGTAGTAAGGACCCTTCCGGCGCTGGAGGGGGGCGGGGATCTCACTGCCGCGATTTCCGGTTCCGCCCTTGGGAAGGCACAGAACCACTCCTCTACACTGAGTAGCCTGTCTCACGATACTTGGCGACTGTGACCGCGGGACGAGCACCCAAGTGCAGCTTATGGGGGCCTGGGAGGGCACAGAGGTCAGTGTGTACCTTGGAAGATGATCTTGGTCCGGTCCAGGGGAGCTACCGCTGTCTTGGCGAGCGCGCCAGCCAGGGCACCGGACAGCAGGGAGCTTAGCACTTGCTGGTGGTCTCTCTGCAAGGGAGCAGGGGAGGCAGTGGCCTAAGGGTGCGGTCCTGTAGGCCCCAGGCATGGTAGGACGCTGCAGAAGCGCCCTCGGGTGACACTGGGTCTTGGGTCTACAACTGGATGGATGGCCCTCATGGACAAGGCCCTGGCCCCCTCGGTGACCTTGGTTCCTGCCCAGCCCACGTGCCTGATCCAGGTTCCAAGGGGCCCTGAGGTCTGCAGGTGGGCAGGGATTCCAGCAGACCTGGCTCCCCCGGCACAGCTGCTTGCTTGCTTTCCTGTTTCAGCTCTGGCGATGGGACCCAGGGCCTCCACGGAGCTACAACCCAGCCCCCTTTTTGTTGGCTTGAGACAGGGTCTCACTGCCTAGCCAGCCTGGCCTTGAACTCATAGTGGTCCTCCTGTCGCAGCCTTCTAAGTGCAGGGATGACAGACGTGTGCTACCACACCTTCCTCCCATTTTGGAGTGCAGTGTGGCCTCCGGACCTAGGGCAGCTCCCAGTTGCGCACCCATGTGTCCTTTGTGGCCCTTGACCTGTCCCATCCTGGGCCTGTGGGGTTCAGGCTCCGCCCGGATGCCCACAGCACCCCCTCCATGGGGCCGGCCCACCTTCCCCAAAGGAACAAAATCCACAGTGAGTCCAGTTTCCAAGGCCAAACCCAGGTGGGTTCCATCTCCTCGTCTTTGGGGACCCCTGTCTTTTGTGGGTCACATGGCAGATATCTGGCTTCTGTTTTTTTTTTTTTTTTTTCCTGTTGTTGAGAGAGGGTCTTGCTGTTTAGTTCACATTGGCTTTGAACTCACTAGCCCAGGAAGATTTGAAGGACAGCCCCTGACTGTCTGTGGGTGCTGGGCATGAAGTGACCCATCCCTCGTGTCCTCCTGCAGCCAACTCCCAGGCCCTAGGCAGCTCTTAACCGTCTGCACTAACAGTACATCAGCTTCCCAAGCGTTATTCTAGGCAGCTGCCAGCCCTGCTGGGGACGAGTGGCCGGGCTGCTTTGTGAGGTGCTCAGGGGCCCTTAGCCAACGCTTCAGCTCTTCCTCGATGCCTGTGGTTTATTCCTGGGCGCTGCAGTTCAGGCAAGCAAAGGGGGCCAGTCACAGGGACCCACCCTGGCCACTGACGTGAAAAATGCTCACATTTGTTTCTCTGACACTAGGGGGCGCTGTGCAGCCTTTCTGGTTCAAGTGATCCTCTTGCCTCAGCCTCCCTACTCCCTGGGACAGGGGCCCCCGCTGTCCTCATGTTTGGCTGCGCAGGCCGTGTAGAGGACATTCCGGCCCTGTAAGGGCCTCCCCACGTTACTGAGCCCTTCTGCCCACCTCACGCTCCCAGGTGCCATCAGGAATGGGGGAAAAGGTGAAGAGCTCTGGAGGATGACTCCGGACTAGCCTTTGACCCCGTGGACTTTTGTGCCTGCCAGTGGCCACGGCTCTGGCAGGCGTCTTTGCCTTCTCGCCAGAGATGTCTGGATTCAGATCACCCATGAGGTCTTTGGTGAAAAGAGGACAGCCAGTGTCTCCCACCCATGATCCCGTGGAGTCACCAGTCAAGACAGAAGAGATGAAAACGTGATTTCCGGGGAGCATGGGCGGGCACCAGGGAGCGGCGTACCTCGGGGGAGGGCAGGACGGCGTCGGCATCCTCGCGCAGGCGCACGGAGGCCTCCTTCATGCCACTACCCATGCCGGGCCGCTCCTGCTGGGCGGCGCCTCCGTCCTGCGGAGGAGAATGGTTGTGAGGGTTGTGAGCTGAGACCCGTGGACGCCCCCTTCCCAGCCAGGCCGCTCAGCACCCTTCCGCCTCCCTAAGAACGCCCTTGCCGGAGCGTGGAGGCCACCGTGCCGAGTAAAAGGACTTCCCCACTGACAAAGGCTGTTCTTGTCACTCCTTGCATGTGACCGCGACAGTCAGTTTCTCTAACCTGGTACCTGCAGGGCAGGCTGACTCAGGGAGGCTGAGCCACCAGTTGAGGTCATGAGGGGGAGGCGGGGTGCAGGGTCAGGTTGGGCATCCTCCCCATCTTCGGCAGCATAGCCAGGCCTGGAGTCTGGGGACACATCTGTCACCACCAGGCCAATTACCCTTGGAGGTTCCTAGGGACCTCGCAGACCCTTCCTGCCTGAGCAGCTCGGCCTTTGCATAGGGATCTGGAAGAAGCCCTTGACAGATGGACGATCTGACAGATGAACAGCCAAAACCAAAGAAACACACATCTTCGGGGAGCAGAAGCCGCCGCTCCTTTTTTCGTACTGAGCATTGAACTCATGACCTCGTACTTGCCAGGCAGGTGCAGTGCTGCTGAGCTCTGTCCCTGGCCCAGAAGCAGCCACTCTCACAAAGCTCTGAGCAGGACAGGACGGCAGGGGTTTGAGCAGCAGGTGGGCGAGGCTGCGTCCCAGAGGCCAGGAGAGCTAGGGCCTGACCCCCATCCCTGGCCAGCTGCCTGGGAGCTGCGAGGTGCGGCCAGCCCTCCAGGAACCGCATCCTGGCCAGAGGACCTCCCAGCCGCCAGCATCTTGGAAGGCAGTGGGGCCACTGCCCAGGAGTCAGCAGGGCTCAGCAGAGGCATGCCCAGAAGTGGAAGGCACACAACCCCAAGGCCCGCTTTGGCTACATCCCCATTCTTATCCCCCTCTTCCCAGTAGCACAACCCAGGCCACACGGATGATGACACAAGTTGGGACTTCAGAAAGCAAATAAAAACCCACATCTGAGGGCTGGGGTGAGCTCACTCAGTGGCCACAGCCTGAATTTGTTTTATTTTTTTAATATCCACTGAGGGCCGGGAAGATCGCAAGTGCCTGAGTTCAATCCCCAGGTCTAAAAAAAAAAAAAAATCTATTGAACAGTGTAGGCTTTTCTACCTGCCACTGTCCCTGGAACAATAAAGTAGGAGGTCCATAGGAGGCTGTTACACTGCCTTGGGAGTCAGAAGCCAGGAAGTGGTGAAGACAGTGTGCAGGGGGGCGGGCAGGGCCTTGCTGATCACTTGGGGACTGGAGGGCGCAGGGTTTCTCCAGCCAGCAGACAGGGCCTGCCAAGAAGGGGGCCGGTGTCAGCCCTGGCCTGCTCTGGGCGGGCGGGGGAGTGAGGCCCCCTGTCTGGACAGCACTAAGGACTTGGCCACAGGCTAGTTCTAAATCCTCTCACCCCCTGTTTGGTTTTGGCCGTTTATTCACACAGGACCTGAAGGACTCGGATTCTGGAGCAGGACTGTGCAGCCTGTAATGAGCTGTCTCAGCCATGAACTCAACTCCAGTCTTGGACATTTCATGAGCCTGGTGTGGTGGCGCATGCCTGGAATCCCAGCACTCCAGAGGCTGAGGCAGGATAATCTTGGTGAAAATAGAGGGCTGGGGTGTGGCTTGTTGGTACAGAACCCTCCTGTGTGCGGGGCTGGTGAGATGGCTCAGTGGTCTAAAGCACCTACTTAGAACAAGTTTAGCAAAGCACAGGGACCGCGGTTCAATCCCCCAGCACCACATGCCAGCCAGCCCCGCCCCCTGGTGGGCTGGGCTGCCCCCCCATAAATAAATAAATAAAAATTTTTAAAAAAAATTCTAAAAAAAAAAAAAAAAAAAAAAAAAAGAACCCTCCTGTGTGCCAGAGGACCGGCTTTTTATCACCAGCGCCTCAATGAAACAAGGAAACTCTGAAAGTACTCACCCCAGGGTGGGCGGAATGCCTGTCCTGAGTGGGTGCAGACTTGTTGCTTGTCCTGGTCTAAAGGACATAGGGTTTCTCACACTGCATCTTACCACTTTAGGCATTGCAAGTAACCTGAAGACAAGACATGCAGAAGGGCCGGGTGGCTCAGTGGTGGGCACCTGCCTGCCTGGGGTCACCCTGGCACCATGACAAAGTCAGCCAAGGCCCTAAGCAGACCTGCAACAGAGATGGGAACGGGGTCGTGAAGGGAGATAGGATGGGGCATCTCATGGGTACAGTTTCAGTTCCTCAAGATGACAAGGCCACTGGGGACAGATGGCAGTGGTGACTGCAAAACGACGTGGAAGTCTGTAATGTCACTGGCCTGCATACTGAGAAACTTCAAGTGCAAGGCGGCTGGAGTGGTGTGCTGATGTGCGCACCCATAATCCTGGCTCTCTGGGAGGCTGAGGTGGGAGGATCACAAATTTCAGCCCAGCCCAGACAACCCAGATGCAGTTAAGATGCTGTCTCAAATTTTCTTTTTTAAAGGGCTGGCCCAATAGCTCAGCGGAGGGTGTAAAATAGCTCTGTGGATTGAAGCGCCTGGGAGCAGGCGCAGGGGCCGGGGGTTCGATCCTGGGCCTGCTGTGCTGGCCCCACCTCTTGGGGTGCGCTGAGATGGCAATTGAAACCAGGCATGGTGGCACATGCCTGTCATCCCAGCTCTAAGGAGGCTGTAAACAGGTGGATTACCACCAGTTGGATCTAGTAGTGAAACCCTCAATACCCTGTAGACCCTTCCCTAAAAATACAAAAAAA
>NW_004524858.1:539869-543095 GCF_000260255.1 Octodon degus
TGTGTGTGTGTGGCCAGCTCAGCCCACCAGGGGGCGGGCTGGCTGGCATGTGGTGCTGGGGGATTGAACCGCGGTCCCTGATGCTTTGCCAAGCTAGTTCCAAGTAGGTGCTTCAGACCACTGAGCCATCTCTCCAGCCCTGGACACACATTCTTGCTAAGTGACTAAGTTGCCTTGAACTTGCCGCCTTCCTGCTTCAGCCTCCCAGTCCACGCACCACTGTGCCCAGCAAGGCCTAATTCTTGCCACATAAGGTCGCGGGTACCACTCCGCCCTTAGTCGGCCTTCCAAGTTTTGTGCCAGGTGCATCACTGCCCGGGACACGCCAGCTTCTGCTTTGGCTGCATTTCCGTGCATCAGCAAGCGCCGAAGCGCCCTTCCAGGCCCACCCTAAATGTTCTGGTCGTGCCTTCCTCATAAGTTAGCCACTTTGCCCTGAAGTGAGTGTTCAGTCCTTCTCTGCTGCATGTGTCGCTTTCCACTCACCTCTGCCACTAGCCTGAGGGCCCCTGGCTGGTGCAGCACTGCTGCACACCCAAGAACTACTGGGGGGGGTGAATGTTTCCTCCCCGGTGGGGTTGCTGCTGTTCACAGCCGACAGTACCATCTGTCTGTGCCCCTGTCCCATCCCATGGCCACCAGCCCTCCCGAGTCACCTTATCACCTGGCAATCTGCTGCTGCGTGCTGTAGTCCCCAGCCTGAAGCGCCCCACCCTCTGTGACCCAGTGCACCTCTGGGCCAAGGCATGGGTGGCAGCAGGCCGAGTGCCCCCAGCTGGTATGCTGCCCTGCATTCTCCTCACAGTGGCAGAGAGGCCAGGTGTCCCTTGTTGTCCCAGCCCTTCAGGCAGGCATCTGCAGGACCACTTGTGGCAGGCACTGTCGATGCAGGTAGGGACGGCAGCACTCTGGGACGTTGAGGCAGGAGGGCCTCAAGTTTAAGTCCAGCCTGGGCAACTTAGTCCCTATCTCAAGAGAAAAATTTCATAGGGCCTGGGATAGTGTTCGGCAGAAAGGGCCTGACTTCGTCCTTAGTTCCTTAGTATGTGAAAACTATCTTGGAGACTGGCTAGGTCAGAGTCCCAGGGACTAGGGGGTGTTTGGACAAGGCCTGTAGGCCTGCAGGTACCCAGCCTCCAGGTCTGCATGTGGCTCCCGCCACTGCCCCACTGTATGTGCAAGAGAAGCAGTGTGTCTGTGCTGCGGCGGGATTTGCACAAACAATCCATCTCGACAGCTCAACAGACTGCGTTCACAGTGTGTCAGAGACCCCAGGACACCTGCAGGTTCTATGTAAACACGATGGTATTTCAGGGGCCTAGTGGTGGACACCGGCACTCTGGAGGCTGAGGCCTCAGAGGAGCTCCATGAGTTTGATACCATCCTGGGCTAACAGTGAGTTCAAGGTTAACCTGGACTACATAGCAGGACCCTGTCTCAAAAACAAAACAAAGGGCTGAGGATTTAGCTCAGTGGCACAGCGCCTGTCTGGCAAGCATGAGATCCTGAGTTTAATTTCTGGTATAGGGGGCCTGCCCCTTAGCTCAGTTCTTTAAGTGGCTGCTTCAACAAAGCAGTCAGGCTCAGGTTGCTGTGGTTCGATCCCCACAACACAAGCCAGCCAGTCATGCCTTGAAGGCATTCGGAGAAAAAAAAAAAAAAAAAAAATTCTGGTATACCTCTTGCCCCCCACCCCCCCAAAAAAAAAGCTTGGCATGGTGGCACACATCTATAATCCCAACCCTTAGGAGGCTGAGGCAGGAGGATTGCCTTGAGTTCAAGGCCAAGTTAAGCTACAAGGTGAGAACCTGTCTCAAAAAAATAAATAAAATAAGCCTGGGCCAGCTAGATAGCTCAGCAGATTAAAGCACCTACTTAGGCAGATGAAGGGATGTGCTGTGCCAGCCTAAGAGGGTGACTGAGACTGGGTGTGGTAATTCCAGCACTTGGGAGTTGAACAGGAGGATCACCATGAGTCCGATCTGTATGGAGATCTGTAGTGAGACCCCGTAGGCCCTGTACTAAATACAACAATTAAAAAAATAAAACAACTATGCTGTTTTATGAAAGGAGCTATGACAGGGGCTCTTGGAGCTATCCCCACGTGGATCCCAAGACACAACTGTCCTCACCTTCCTACCCTGCCCACTCTAGGGCACGTGGCCCAGAGATGGATCAGTGCTAGATACCTGCCGGCAGTGCTGTTTGGTGAGGAGACACTGCGTACTGCATGCACTGCAAATGCCTGGCCTTCTGGGCTGCTGGCCTCTACAGGCTTCTCGAGCCTCTCGTGGGCACTGGCACTGGGTCCCTCAGGCCCTGGCAGAGCCCTCTCCTGCCTAGTCCTAGCCCGTGCCTTCTCTTCGCTTTGTAAATCGGGCATGGAGCGCTGGGCATGGTGGCATACCCCTGTGACCCAGCACTCGAGAGGCTGGGGCAGGAGCATCGCTAGGAGTTTGCAACCAGACCCTGTCTCCACGCCCCCTTCCCCAGTACACATAAGAAATCGGACAGTGGTAGTGGTACACTATACTAAAAGCTCTCACCCCTCTCTCTCCTCTGCCCCCTTCTTTCCTCCACAGAACTTTGTGCAGCCCCTAGAATTTGGGTGCCAAGCACCAGAGTCAAGATAGCCACTGTGAGCCCGGGCGTGGTGGCACATGCCTGTAACCCCAATGCTGGGGAGGCTGAAAACAGGAGAATCACCATGAGTCTGAACTGAGCAGCGAGACCCTGTACCAAATACATTAATAATAATAATAATAATAATAATAATAATAATAAAGATCGCCACAGCAAAAGGTGGCCAGGGAAGAAAATAAACACTGACAGCGTATCTTAAAATAGCATGGTGACCGGAGAGGGGTCCCTGAGGGACAACGTCCTGCTCTTTGACCTGACGTAAGCGTTGTTCTTCTAATGTCTTCTCACCCCACGTACACAATACATATTTCAGGAATGGTTTTGCACTTAAAAAGTTCAATGTTTCTCTCTCTCTCTCTTTTTTTTTTTTTTTTGTGGAGCTGGGACAGAGCCCGGGCCCAGCCGTACCAGGCAGCACTCGCCCGAGCTGCACCCCAGGCCTAGCTGCTAAAGAGCTGACTTGCAAAACCCAAACAAGTGGCTGGTTCGGGGCTGGAGAGATGGCTCAGTGGTCTAAAGCACCTATTTAGAACAAGCTTAGCAAAAGCATCAGGGACCGCAGTTCAATCCCCCAGCACCACAT
>NW_004524858.1:543665-548979 GCF_000260255.1 Octodon degus
CCTCCTGAGTTCTGGCATGTGCCACCATGCCAGCTTGGAGACCTTTTTATTGTTTTGATCTAGGATGCTGCTAAGTTGCCCAAGAGGCTTTGAACTTGCAGTCCTCTTGCTTCAGCCTCCTGGTAGCTAGGATTCCACACGTGTCCCTGAGCCTGGCTCTTGGTCTTTATTTTGCTAGACACAAGAAAAGAGAAAATGAGTGAGACTGTGGCTCTGAGGTGCAGCCATGGAGCAGTAGGCACAAGGCCCTGGGCTCCATCTGAGGCACGAGGCACATAACAACAGCTAAACGGTTACTGCAGTCAGCTCTGCTCCTTAATTACCTGGCACAACATCCCAGCACCCTCCAGGTGCCGGCTAGCCGCCCTCTCTCCAGAGGCCCTCCCTACTTGCAGACTCCCCTGCCTCCTGAACTTTAGCCTGACTGGAAGAGAAACACAAGTGTAATGTTTGATCCCTGCAACATGAACCAGAACCTGAGTGAGGCGTGGGATCAAAAGGACTTCCTGGCTGTTTGTATCGAAGAGCAGGACAGATTGGAATTTGATAAGAGCCAGGCAGAGGAGGAAGTGGAAGGCCACCTGCGAGGCACAGCACGCTGAGCGGCCCACAGCAGATGCACCCTGGACCTGGCTCCCAGAAGGCTGTGTTGGACCTAGACTCCAGAGCACAGCACAAGGTTGTGTATTTGCCAATATCTTTCTGCTCCAGTTCAGTTTGTAACAGCAAAATACGGACAACAGCTTAGACAACAATTGGTAAGGGACTAGCTGTACAGTCAATGACATTCCGTGCAAAAGTGACTTAATAAGCCTGGCATGGTGGCGCATGCCTGTAATCCCAGCACTCAAGAGGCTGAGGCAGGAGGATCACTGAGAGTTGGAGACCAGCCTGAGCTACAGAGTAAGTTCAGTCCAGCCTGAACTACATAGTGAGGCCCTGTCTTAAAAAAATAAAACTAGACCAATCAAAATAACAAAAATTGGCTTAATATTTTTTGGGGGTGGTACTGGGATAGAACCCAGGACCTCATGCATGTAAGTCAACTGCTCTAGCTCTGTGTGCCATCCCAGCCCATGCAGTGGTTCAAGAGACAGAGACAGCTAGATAGGGTGGCACACATCTGTGGTCTATCATCTGGGAGGCTGAGGCAGGAGGACTGCAAGTTTAAGTCCAGCCTGGCCGGTTTAGTGACTCAGAGGTCCTGTCCCAAAACAAAGAAAGGCTAGAAGTGTAGCTCAGTGTGAAGGCCTTGAGTTCAATCTGTAGGCCAAATAAGAAAGGAAGACAGATATATACCCACTCCCTGCCCCAGTCATCAGGCTACCTCTAGTAGGAAAATCTACAGATTATTCCAAAGATGGTATCCAGCAAAGGGTTCAGGCAGGCAGAGAGGCCTCCCTGCTCCCCACACACCCTGCACTGGGTGGGGTGAAGCCTTGGAGTAGTCGACCCTTTACAAACGTGTATGCTGAGACAGGGTCTTGCTCAGTTGTCCAGGCTGGCCTCAAACTCGCAATCCTCCTGTCTGAACCTCTCTGGTAGCTGGGGTTACAGGTATGTGCCATCACACTCAGCATGTTTGGTTTTTAAACTGTATGCCCTTTTGCACAGTTTGGCTGTTGGTTGGTTTTTTTTTTTTTTAACTACACCAATCATATTGTCAAAGTTCAACTATGCAAGGGCTGAGGATGTGTCTCATGGATAGAGTGTCCACCTTGTATTCACAGGGTCCTGGGATCTATCCCCAGAAAGATGAAAAAGTTTCACTCCATACAGCACATATGTGTATATAAAATTTACATATGTACATATATACACATGTGCACAATAAACTTCTACATGCATATACCATGCATTTGTAAACACCCCACCCACACTGCTTGAAGTTGGATGGAAAATGCCAAGGGCTCTGAGTGCACAGAAGCCTAAGGCGATGTGAGCCCGTGGAACTTTCTGGTACCATCGATGTGAGAGGTGCCAGCCAGCGCCACGGAAGCCTTGAAGGGAACATTACTGCTTTTCAGCGACGACGACAAAGCCACCAGCTTTTTCCTGTCTATACACATGCAAATCAGATTGGAGGGGACATGAACAGTTCCAGCTAAATCCTTATTCCCGGCACCACATCAGGCGGCGGCCTCTCAGTTCAGCTGCCATGGAAAAGTGTTTCCGCGCTCCACAGGCCACAGCGACCCCATCTCCTCCCCCTAGGAACGTCCAGATGCTGGGCCTCCGATGCTCCCAGTCCTGCTCGGGCGGGAGACAGGCTCAGGCAGCCACGCAGGGGCTGCCCCTTCCCGCTAAGCCTTTCTGGATCAGTCAAAGTCACCACTCCCGAGAAGCCCAGGGACGGGGTGTGGTTCTCACTGCCACCCCCCTAAACAGTACAGATGGCCAAAGGAGGGCATCCACAGAAGAGGGTCAGCAGGGCTCAGGCAGGGGTGAGCTCTGCCCCCAGCTCTCAGGTTGCTGCTGGCAAACGTGGGAATTTTGGTCTGGTCTGGCTCATGGATTATTCTAAAGCTGGCCAAAGACGTGCTAACTGTCGGGCACTGGTATAAATGGAAAGATAAAAGTAGAGTGGGCTTTGGCTTGGGGGGACGCCACGATCGCGAGACCAAGCCTGCACCAAGGCTGGGGTGTTTCCTGGCACCCGAGGGATGGGGAGGATCTTGACAGAAGGGCACAGCTCTGGTGCAAACTGGAGAAAGCTCGAGGTGGGAGACAGGTGAGGCCAGGTCAAGAAATGGAAGGGGGTATCAGAGGTGTTGAGCAAGGGGGTGGCCCCAAGGGGTTGCTGAAAGGGGGACACAGAGCTGGCCCTGAGGAATGTCAGCAAGGAGGCACGAACAGGCCCAGGTAGAAAGGGGGGTGGGGTAAAGAAAGGAGTCACAACTCGGCATGTAGGATGAAGCAAGGCTCCTGGGGTGGGGTGGGGTGGGGTGGGGTCAGCCCCAGAAGTGGGGCTGTCCTGGACAGGGACAGTCTTGGGTGATGGGATTGGGGGGGGGGAGGTCGTGATCGGGGTCAGGAGTGTCACATCGCGGGGGGTGTGTAGATCCAAGGGACGTGGGTGTCAGCGAGGAGGATGACCTCGGGTGTCAGGGACGAAGTGTCAGGGGTGAGTGGCCGCGCGAGGGAAGCCCCATGGTACCACATGCCAAGAGGGGGTCGGGACACTTTGACCTCTGCCCGGCGACGCAGCCGTCGAGCCCTGTCTCCCTCCCCCGCCCAGGGCCCCGCGATGAGACCAGCGCACCACCTCGGCTCAGCCTGACAACGCGGCCGGCGGCGCCGGCGCCGCGTCCTCGTGTCCCGCTCACCTGCCCGGACGCGTCGCAGCCGCCGCCGACTGCTCTGCCGCCACAGCCCCGCCTCACGAACGCCCAGCGCGCGCCCCGGCAGGGGTCCACGCTACATTCCTATTAGTTGCCCTCTGACCAATCGGCGCTGGTGGCGGCAGGAATTGGCGGGCCTGAGGCAGATGGCCAGCTGCTGCAGCCAATCGCCGAAGGATGAAGGCGGGGCTTCTGGGAGAGGCTCGGTTTCCCTGAAGTGTTCCCGCAGGGCGCGAGAGTCTGGGAGGCAGGGCCTCAAGGAAGGCGAGGATTGGAGTTTTGGCAGAAAATGGACAGCCATCCTGACCAATGTCGATGGAACAGGGGCGGGACTCCAAGGAAAGTGGCAGGGCTGCCGGGGCAGTGTAGAGAAGAACGAAGGGAGTAGCCCTAAGGGCAGCAGTGATTGGCTCTGAAGCCAAAGACAGGCAGGCTCTTTGGCGAATCGCTGCAATCGTAGGCGGTGCTCCCCAGACAGGGCCAAAGCGTGCAAGGTGCACTTTAGCTATGAGCGCTGCTGCCGAGGTGGCCTAGGACTCCCAGCGTGTTCCTCTTAGTCTCCCCTCTGGCCACCCACGCCGACGCGGGCCACCTGCTCGGCCATGAACTTGGACTGTTGGAGCTGAAGAGTTTGGCTAGTCTTCTGGCCCCTCCCTCCATGCTCTTCCCCTGCCAAGGCCAGCCGGACAGAAGCTCATGGGGAGCCCTCGGCTTCCATGGCACGTTGATGTCCTCTCAAGCGTGCTGTGTGACTTTCTGAACGTGCCTGACTTCGCTGAACCCAAGCCTTCACCTTCACAGAACCCAGGGATATTCCTGTTAGACATCCTTTCTGAAGAGACTTTGGTGAATTCACTGAGTCCTAACCACAATTCCAAGGTCACGGTGGCCACTCACACCCTTTACAAAAACCAGAACAGAGAGGTCAAGCATCTTGCACAAGGTCACACAGTACTCTGGTTGCCCAACGTGAGAATAACTGAAACAGGGTCATAAACAACAGACAGCCCCCAGAGCAGGGGCTGAAGGACCCAGGTTAGAATCTCTCCAGTCACTGCACTGCTCTATACTCGAGGGCAAAGCACTTGTGAGCTGCAGCTTTCTTATTTGGAAAACGGGACAGGGGGCTGGGTGAAGCCCTCAGCGTCCTGATTCAGGGAGGGCCCTTTTTCTTGCCCGTTTTCTCCAGATTGGCCTGAATTTGGAGGTCAAGTTCAGAACCAGAGAATCTTGGAAGGAAGCTGAGGTCTCACATTTCAGGGATAAATGCTTCATCCACTTTTTTTTTTTTTTCTTTTACCAGGGATTGAACTCAGGACCCTGCGCTTGCCAGGCAAGCGCTTATTCTACTGAGGTATCTCCCCAGCCCTTCACCCATTGTTCAGAGGGTGTGACTACAGCTCAGACTGTGGTGTCACTAACCTGAGGCCACCATCTCAGCCTGATGGTCCTGTGAGGTTGGCTGTGGCTGTTGCTGCAGGTCCTGGCTGAACCCCACCTGCTCACACACCCTCTGCCAGGTGGAGGTGGCAGTGCCCACTTTGCCCATTAGAACTGAGCCTCTGGGGAGACTGTCATTTGTTGGCAGGGCCTTGGGGCTGGGGCTGGTCAATTCCCCCCACCTGCAATGCTGGGGGTAGAACCCAGGGCCTCACGCATGCCCACAGCAGCGCTACCACTGAGCTACAACGCAGCCCTTTAAAAAAAAAAAAAATCTGTTTTCAGGGCAGGGGATATAGCTCAGCAGCGGAGCACCTGCCTGGCAAGTGCAAGGTCCTAAGTTCTATTTCCAGTAAAAAAAAAAGAAGAAGAAGAAGAAGAAGAAGAAGAAGGAGAAGGAGAAGGAGAAGGAGAAGGAGAAGGAGAAGGAGAAGGAGAAGAAGGAGAAGGAGAAGGAGAAGGAGAAGGAGAAGGAGAAGGAGAAGGAGAAGGAGAAGGAGAAGGAGAAGGAGAAGGAGAAGGAGAAGGAGAAG
>NW_004524858.1:549079-563099 GCF_000260255.1 Octodon degus
AGAAGGAGAAGGAGAAGGAGAAGGAGAAGGAGAAGGAGAAGGAGAAGGAGAAGGAGAAGGAGAAGGAGAAGGAGAAGGAGAAGGAGAAGGAGAAGAAGAAGGAGAAGAAGAAGGAGAAGAAGAAGAAGAAGAAGAAGAAGAAAAATTCTATTTTCAGACAGGATCTCCCTGAGTTGCTCAGCTGGTCTTACATTTGCGGTCCTCCTGTCTCAGCTTCCTGAGTAGCTAGGATCGGGCAGAGGGGCATGGCTGCACCTGGCTTCCGGCTCATTTTCTTGCTGGCCTCCTCACCTTCAGCACCTGACTGCAGCTCTCTGCCTCGGTTTCCCAGTATCTCCCAGGGCAGCATGAATGGAACAGATGAAATGATTTCCAAGGGTTTGCCCCACAATAAGCACCAGTACACACTGGCCTGGGTCCCTTATCTTCTCCAGGCCTGCAACCCGTCCTGTCCACAGTGCTGTGGGACATGGGCCAGCTATGGGGTGAGGCTGCTGACCAAAGAGGAAGGTGTCTGTGTCACAGGGGCCCCAGCTCTCCGCACCCCCTCCCAGGCCTTGGAGGGAGGTAAAGCTCCTGAAAGGCCCTTCAGGGTCCCCAGGACAGTGCCAAGTAAGGCAGGGGTCAGGCAGTGCTTTAGTCCTGGCTCCCTCTGAGGATGATGCCAAGGGCTGGCTGGGCTCCGGCCCCTGTCCACTTGTCAGTAGGCAGGTGACAGTGAAGCTTGGTGCCACCTTCTCATAACAGCAGGCAGTGCCCTTGGCGACAGCTGGGCTGCCCCAGACCCAGGGTTTCTGTGGGCTTGGCCTGGGCAGTGCAGCCGCTGTGCTTCCCGATTTCCTCAGCCACTTGGGGATCCCAGCAAGTACTGGACATCACGGCTGGGGGCAGGCGCAGGCTCGAAGGCAGAAGGCCAGAAAGTCATAGGGCCAAGGTGAAGGGAGTGAGGCTGGCAGGAGAGCGGGGTGGAGGAGGTCCAGTTGGGTTCAATCCCTGGTGGCTTGTGTTCAAATGAAAAGCCAAGGCCACAGATTGGAGGTGACCAGAATCACGTGGCCAGGGCCATGGGAACCAAGTTCTGCTGAGCCCAGCAGGGCCCAGGGGCTCAGAGCCCCATCCAGGCTCTGCATGGCACCCTCAGCGAACAAACGCCCTGGAGCTACTGCCTGGAAGCACTGGCTCAGGGCCAGGGAGGACGTAAGGCTGTGGGTGAGGGGGTAACAACACAGATGGGAAAGCAGGGTAGTGGGTGCAAGCTCAAGGGTGGCAGGGGCAGCACAAACAGGAGTCATGGCCCAAGTGACCTCCCAGGGGTTGGAAGTCAAGAGACTGGGCACCTGGGGTGATGTGGTGGGGCTCTCTTAGGGAAGGGGGTGCCAGGTCAAGGGCCCGGCTTGTGCAAAGGTCCTGGGGTAGATCAATGGCCAGCATGTGTTGGGCAGAACCATTAGTTTTTATGGACAAGGCCATGAGGTCGGATCCTAGACTCGGGCATGGGTTTTGTGGCCCACCCTGTGGGACAGAGGATCAAGTGTCCAAAGGCCAGCCAAGTCACGCCTGTGGGGGAGTCAGAAGTCAGCACTGGGTGAGCTCCTGCAAGGTGGGGGGCAGCAGGATTCCTGGATGAGGGTCCTAAAACACCCCCCCCCCCGTGAGCTGCCAGAGCCTTCCCTGCTGCGAGGCTCAGTGGGGCATGTCTAGGAGACACAGCCAGGGTGCTCCACCCCACTGTGGGCAGAGCCGCTCTGATGGAAATCAAGAGTGTCCCATGAAGGATCTATCTCCTGAGGTCAGGGAGGAGGCACTTGGATCAAGGGCAGCCTCCTCCCCGGAGGCAGGCGGGGCCATCAAGAGGCCAGTCCCAAGGCTCAGACCAAGCAGGCCACACGGTACACCAGCTGCCCAACAGCCACACTGTGACCTCCGAGCGTGACTTCAGGGCAGGTGAACAGAGGACTGCAGTGCCACAGCTGCCTGGGGACCCCTAGAACACTTGGAATGGTGGGTGGGCTTTGGGGTCCTGGGTGATAGTATCTTACAGTGGGGAAACTGAGGCCCAGAGCAGAGTGCTAAAGCCACCCAGCAGGACCATGACAATCGGGGCCATGCAGGGCAGTACCTGGGGAGACAGGTGGCAGTGCACTCAGAGGGCTTTGTCACCCATTCCTGATTTAGTGGATCAAAACTGAGGTCCAAAGAGGTCATGTTCCTTGCTCACGGCCTGAGGTGGGGTGTCTGCCGAGCCCTCCTGGCCCCCAATGTCTCCCAGGGACTGGGCACTGCACACCCCTGGCTGCTTTCCGTGGACCTTACCCTCCCTTGCCCCATGAGGCTCATCAGAGCCAGGAAGAACCCCTTCCAGTGTCCAGAGACGACCTTTATTATCAGACATTGTGCCGCTTTGAGAGGAGCCAGGCACTGGAGACCCATGTACAGGTGAGAAACCCAGAGCAGGTCCCAGGGGCCCATGGCAGCAGTGCCAGGAACTGAGCCAGAGGCTGCCAAGTGCCAGGAGTCGGGCGGGTGATGTGGCTTTGCCCCTGAGAAATGCTCAGACGGGCTCTGCGACACCAGAGGGGCAGCACAGTGATGTCCCACCCAGTTGTCGGGGCCCAGGGAGGGGGGCCCTGCACTAGGCCATTTAACGCCTCCCCTCCAGTGCCTGCCCGTAATGTGCTCATGGCAATGACAGAACAATGGGGCAGGGAGGTGAGTGCTCCCAAGTCACGTGACTCCACCAGACTACAGCCACCCCAGGCTGGGGTCACGGTGCCAGGTCACCCTTCTGGCCGGTCCACAGCTCCCGGAGCTCAACGTGGCAGCCCAGGTCCCGCAAGGCAGCCTTGGCCACATCCTCGCAGTCCTGGTGGGCCGCCCGCGCCTGCGTGATGAGCACCTCGGCGCCCAGGTCCAGGATGGGCTTGGAGAAGGCCTGGCTCCTGGACACCAGGTTGCGGATGAGCATGCAGGCCTGTTTCTGCAGAAAGGGGGTATGAGCCGACAGCAGGCAGGGCTTGGGCCGGGGTCCCCTCTGCCCCTAAGACTGGGGTGCAACTTGGTGGCAAAGTGCTTGCGTGGCTTGCACGAGAACCTGGGTTCCAGCCCCCGCCCCAGAACATGAGAAAGGAAAAAACCATGAGTAAACAGAAAGAAAAGGGGATAGGAAAGGGACCATGCTGGGGAGGGCAGAGCATGTTTCAGGAGATGGGAAGGGTGGAGGCCCTGTGGCCCCGAGCATAGAGGGACAGGGACAGGGACAAGGAGGGGCTTTTCCAGCTGTGCCCTGAGGCCCACCTGCACGCCCGCCTCCTGAGGGTGTGTCTTCATGGCTCGCAGGGCCGCCAGGGCACCACCACCCTCCACGATGACCCGGCTATTCTCCGGCTTGCGCAGCGCCAGCACGCACAGGGCTGCACAGCTCTGCTCGCACACCTGCAGGCAGCACAAGAGCCTGGGCACCCGGACCCAAGACACTCCAGGGGCTCTGTGGCTCCCACGGGGCCTCCGGCCACTTGTGCAAGACAGCACATAACAGAAGAGCACTGACACAGCTCTGGGGGGCGCAAGGGACCAGACCCACGGGAACTTCCAGGGGTGTGGGCAGTCATCCAAGGCCCCCAGGGCCAGCCCAGAGCCCAGCCACCTTACTGCTGCAGCCTGGGGCCTCACGCAGATGGTAGCCCTGGCTGGGGCCCTGCATTGCCCACCCTGCAGGTACCTGGGGGCTGGCCAGGTGTTGGGCCATGGCAGCCACGATAGCCTCCGTCCCACCGGCACGGACAATGGCATCTTTCACATCATCATTGCCCGCGATGGCCCGCAAGGCACTTAGCACCTGCTTCACAAGGTCCTGTGTAGGGGTGAGGCCCAGTCACCCGGACACCTACACACCCTGCCTGGCTCTGGGGACACTGCGGGGCCAGTTTGGCCCAGGTGCATGCTGGGCTTGGGGCCCTGGCTGGGACAACAGTTACTCCCTCTACTGTCCCCCCCCCACCGCTCCCCATCCTCTAGGAAATGGGTGCAGAGGACACTGAGGGGCTGTGTATTTGGCTCCAGCAAGGGGTGGCTGGTTGGAACCTAGAGGGACAGGAGCCTTCATGAGTCAGGAGAATGGGAACCGGCGGGCCCCACCTGGTGGTCATTGCAGCTGGCCAGCTGGGTCACCAGGACGTCAAGGCCCCCAAGGTCCACCACCTCCTGGCAGAACTCATTGCGCACGGCCAAGCGGGCCAGGGTGCTGCAGAGCTCACCCAGGACCCCTGGGTGGTCTGAGAAGGCTGTGGGAGACAGCGGTGCAGTCAGTATGGTGTCAGGGACTAGGGACTCATGTGGCCGAGCCTGCAGCACCCCCTGCTGGTGGCTGCAGGAGCCAAGAGGCTGTGCCCTCCCCGGCTCCCACCTCACAGCAAATGAAGTCCGGACCAAATCTAAGCCAAACCAGAATAGTGCCACAGGCCCAGACCAAGCCTAAGCCAAACCAGAATAGTGCTACAGGCCAACAGTGGAGATTAGTTTTTTGGACTGTGCAGTGGGAACTTTTCCCAAGTGCAACCAGCAGCCACAGGGGGGCACAGGGACTGAGACTGACTTGGGCACATGGGTCAGCTGTGCTGGCACACAGGTCATGCCCTGCAGAGGTCAGTGACAGGTAGTGTCACCTGGCAGGGCTCAGCCCTCCTGGGGCTCAGGATGTACAGTGGTGTGTTCTGCAGACAGGCTACAGCTGCCTTTTGCAGGGAGGGCGCTACTGCCGGGGATGGAACCTGCCGCCTTGCACATGCTAGAAGGCACTTTCACTGAGGAAGCCACACCGCAGCCCTTGTAAAATATATTATTTTGAGACACGGTCTCACAAAGTCATCCTCAGCTGGGAGCACAGGGCGTGTCACGGCGGAGGGGGATCGGCCTCTCCAGCCAGCTGAAGGCCTTAGGAAGGAAATGAAGGCGCCGCTGCTCATCGACTCCAACCTCAGCCACACATGCTCGGCTGCTCCGGAGCTGAGGCTGGAGAATCACAAACTGTGAGCCAGGTTGGGTAACGCAGGAAATGTATTTCAAAACAAAATGTTAGGGGCCAGGGATTTAGCTCTGGCACAGCACCTGCCTTGCAAGCACAGATCATGAGTTCAATTCCCAGTACTAATAAATAAATAAATAAATAGGGCTCAGGAGATAGCTCAGCAGCATAAGAGCCTTCCTGGCAAGCTCAAAGTCCTGAGTTCAATCCCTGGTACCAAAATAGCTAAAACATTAGCCAGGTGCAGTGGTGCACGCCTGTAAGAGCAGCTACTTAGGAGGCTGAGGAAGGAGGATGGCAAATTCAAGGGCAATCCAGGCAACTCAGCAAGCCCTTATCTCAAAATAAAGGACTACAAGAGGGCTAGGGCGCAGCTCAGAGGTGGAGCGCTCGCCTAGTACGTGTGAGGCGCTAGGTGCCATCCCCCATATGGCCAGGAAAAGAAGGAAGGCTTCATAGAAAGACACACTTGCTACCAGTCTGCCTCTCTGGTAGAAGCCTGACTAATTTCAGCTGCTATAAATAAGCAGGAAAGATGCAAACTACTTAGAAAAGCAGCCTGACTTTGCAGATGGTCAGGACTTGTTTTGATTCTCTCCAGAGGTGTGGAGGGGAAACTGAGGCAGGCCGCCTCCCGCCAGATGGCCAGGGCCTGGCCCTGGAGCAGAGCCAGAGGACAGAAACTGCTTCTCCCTGCAGCAGCAGGGAGCGAGGCTGTCAAGCCTGTTCTGAGAGGAGTGGAGGCAGGGACAGCAGAGGTCAGAAGCCAGTGACCACCTGTGACAGCTCTCTGTGGTCATCCTGGAGCCAGGAATATAAAGCGCATGAGGGCTTATGGCCCAGTACAAGCAAACACAGTGTGGGTTTAGAGGCACATATGCTAGCGTGCATACCATGCTGAGACCTGAACCAGGGTGAGCTACATTCCATTTACGTTCTGGCAGGGAACCTCAAAGTTGCCCATGTTGGTCTCAAACTTGGGATCCTCCTGCCTCAGCCTCCCAGAGTGCTGGGAGGACGACATGTGTGGACCACCATGCCTGGCTCCTTTTGGTTTCTCCATGGGCCTGGGGCTGGGGCCCTGGGCATTGTCCACGCGGCACAACATTCCATCCCGGAGCTCTGTTCCTAGGCTATCACCCAAGAACCACCTGGAGCCACCATGGTAGCCACCAGTAGAGTCCTGTGCCAGGCTGCAGCTCCTGGCCAGTGAGTGCTGGCCTGGAAGTCCTCCAGAGCAGCAGGGGCACGCACCGCCTCCTGTCCACCCGCCACGTGGGCAGAACCAAGTTCTGGGAGACAACACCTACAGCCCAAGCCCCAATGCTGTGCATGGGGAGCCGATTCTCTGTGCGGTTCAGAGAGAGAGCCCCAGCCTTACACATGCTCCCTGAGGGCTGCACCCTACCCGCTTACACTGCCCTGGCCACAGCTGGTGCACAGCCCCAATCTTGCTGGCTCTTGTGGCTGTCGCTCCTACCTTTGGCTGCGTTGATAAGGACCTTTAAGCCTTGATTTTCCTGTACGATCATCTTGGCATGGTCATGAGCACGGCCGAAGGGCACACGGATGTCGTCGTCGAAGGTCATGACGCGCAGGGCCCCACAGGCCTCCCTGACCACGTCGGTGTGGCGGCCGTGCCGGGCGATGGCGCCTGTCAGCAGGGGCAGCACTCCAGCCTTCACCAGGGCCTGCCGGTTCTGTTCATGCTTCAGGGAGGCATGGCGCACGCAGCGGATCCCAGCACAGGTCAGGGCA
This sequence comes from Octodon degus, assembly GCF_000260255.1. Lineage (NCBI taxonomy): Eukaryota > Metazoa > Chordata > Mammalia > Rodentia > Octodontidae > Octodon > Octodon degus. Next base: position 555,858 of record NW_004524858.1, read on the forward strand.
GCCTCTTCAGTGTTCTGAGCCAGTGTGGCCACCAGCAGCTGCAGGCCTTCGGCATCCAGGAGGTCAGGCTGGCCATCGGTGAGTGCTGCCAGGGCACCAAGGGCCTGCAGCAGGAGGCCCTGATCGCCCGCGGCTGCCAGCTTGCAGGCGGCCAGGATGGCAGGGTAGGCCCCCTTCTGGGCCGCCAGGAAGCGGCAGGCCCTGTCCTCACAGCATTGCTCGCAGATGCGGGCCAGGTGGGCTGACACCTCCCGGGGATGCGAGCCAGCCACGGCCTCCTGCAAGTCATCCAGGGCCTAGAGAAGGGGACAGCCTTAGTATTGAGCTGCACTCCCACCCCTTTTTAATTTTTTGTTTTGAAATAGGGCCTCACAAGGTTGTAAAATTGCCCAGGCGAGACCTAAACTTGCAGTCCTCCTGCCTCAGCCTCCTAAAGTGCTGGGGTTATGGGCATGCACAAGTGCACCAAGTTCCAGTAGGTATCTTCACCTTACTTGCAAAAGATAGAAGAAATGGACAAGAAAGAAACAGTTTTCAGGCTTCTGCAAGGCAAGACATGGCAGGATACTGGCAAGGAAAAATAAGCTCCGGCTTTTGTGCCTGGGCTCAGCCTCCCCAGCACCAGCCTTGAGGGTGGAAGCAAATGCATGCTGCCACCAAGTGTGGCGGCGCTGGCTTCATGAGGGGCAGCCTCACGTGGTGTTTCTCATGCAGATGTGCGTCCCTGTACCCCTCTCTCGGGGAAGCAAGAGACACCACTCACCATGGTGACAACCAGCACAGAGCACCCGGTCTTGGCACAGGGTCCCACCCACCTTAGACATGAAGCTGGCCCCAGCTGGCTGGGCACCCTGGGAGGACAAGGATCACTCTCCACCTCCTTCCCCCCGCCCCCCAAGGGGGCTCCCACCCTACCTGCCCCACAGCATGTGTGGGCCCCAGGGCCCCATCAGCAGAGGCCTTGGCTGCCACCTTCACAATGGTGCTCAGATCCACGCCTGCAAGGAGATGGAGACATGGGAACCCAGCTGCCATGCTACCCTCTGGGCCCCCTCAGAGCCCCACCCCATGTTCTTTCTGCTGGGGTTGCTCCACTCCAGGGTTCTCAGAGTCTTACCAGCTCTCAAGTCTGTATCCCTTGTGCCCAGTCCAGCCAGCAAGACACAGTGGCAGAGGGACTGTGGCAAAGTGAGCTGTGTCCCCACATGCTGTGCCTGGGCAATGAGGTGACACCCATGGCCTCCCTGGAACTCCTGTCCCTCTGGTCCCATGGCAGCCCACAAGAGGCTGGGCTCCCCTCAGAGGCTGTACCCCAACTCCCTCCTGTCTGGGCTCCTCCCTTGTGGAGCAAGCAGGAAAGGGCATTTGTCGCCAGCCACCCGCCCTGGGCTCTGCTGAGGTAGGCATCTCCAGAATCCCCATGCTGCTGCCAACAGCCCCCACCATGCTCTCCATGGGCACCCATCCCACAGCTGGAGACCCCCTTTGAGACTCTTTGCCTAAGCCGGGCTGTGGGGAGGCAGAGAAGCAGGCAGCATTGTTTCCTGAGCCCAGGGCCCAGCAGGCATCAGAATCAGTGTTGGAGTGGGGTGACAGGGGCCCGGGGAGAGCGGCCTGCACTGCTCTCGGACCCCTGGCCTAGGACCAGCCCACTGCCTGACCTTGCAACTCAAACTGCTCCACAGCCTCCTTCACGGCCTCCTCTGGCCCCATCTCGAACTCCTCCATGTTCTCGCACACCGCCGCATCAAAGGTCTCTTGGGTGATGTGTCGGGAGGCCATCTGAGCCTGTAGCCGAGAAGGTGACAGACGCCTTGGTGGGACAGGCAGCAGCACTGGGCCAGCTGGGGGGATGCGACACACCGGGCCCCACCACCTAGGACATGCAGCATCTAGAGCCCAGGAGGGGTGGCCTGATGTGCGCCGGCCTCCCGGAGTGCCAAGAGGACAGCACACATGCCATGGTCCCAGCCCAGTCACTACTTTATCCAAGAAAAAGTAGTGTGGTGGTACATGCCTGTCGTCCCAACACTTGAGGCTGAGGCAGGACGATCACTGCGAGTCTGAGGCCAGCTTGTGCTACAAACTGGGTCTAGACCAGCCTGAACTGCAAAGCAATACCCTGTCACAAAAAAACAAAACAAGAACTGCTTCGCCCAAGGAAGTCCAATTGTCCAACTGAGGATGCACTGTATGTCTTCATAAAGAAAAAAAAATCAGTGCCATACACTCAGAGGCTGACACAAGAGGACTGCACATTAGCACAGATGCTGGGCAACTAGTGGGACCCTGCCTCAAAACGAAGACTAAAGGGGACTACAAAGGCCAGGGACAGAGCTCAGCATGGGCTGCAGTGCCCAGGGCTGCAAAGCAGACATGAGCAGGACAGTGGCCGCCCGGTGCACGTCGGCTCCAACCTCCTTCCTTCCGAGTCCACATGTGTGATGAGCACATGGCCGCTGTGCCCATGTGGTGACCAGGAGGCGGCCCTTCAGTGTGATTCCCACACGGCCTTGCCCTAGGAAACCTACCCTAGACCCCTTCTTTTTTTTTTTTTCCCTTGTATTTTTAGGGAAGAGTCTACGAGGGTGTTCAGGGCAGGCCTGGGGATCAAACCCCTGGCCCCTGTGCCTGTTGCCTGCTTACAGGCACTTTATTTATTTTTTTATTTTATTTTATTATTATTATTATTATTATTATATTATTTTTTTCAGCTGTTTAATCTGCTGAGCTATTTGGCTGGCCCTTCCTAGACCCTTTCAACAAACTTACAAAATAAGTTTTCTAAAAACTATATTTCTGCCACAAAGAAAAACACATTCCCCAGAGGGCCAGCATGTGCCATCCACACGCACACCGTGTGAGACCTGCACGCGCGGCTCGCACCAAGCTCCCTGCGGCAAGAGGGCGCCCGTGACTGCACCAGGGCTCTGCGCGGGTGCTGCCCGTCGCAAAGCAACCATCGGCCACCAGCGCTGCGCCTGTCTGAACACGGGAGGCCCCGCTGGCTCCCCAGCTGCCCTCCCGGATGGCCATGAGCTCTGACACTCCATCTCCAGATCCAGATCGATGTGAGCTTCTGCGTTGCTCCGTCATGCTCTAGGGGTGCCGGCCTCAGGGAAGAAAGACCCTCCACTGTGGGCACCATCTCCAGCTCCCACCTGTGCCATGCATGAGCTCCTTTCTGTCTTTTTGTGAATCTAAGAAGTGCTCAATAAATCACTGCATTCAGCAGATTGCTTTACTCTTCAGATCTTTGCCTGGCAGGTGTGCCACCTCCCTCTGGCTCCCCCAAGGCCCAGGGTGGCCTAACTCAGAGAGCCTTTTGACCTCCAGACTGGCTTCTGTATCCATTAGTGACAAAAACACTACTTGGTGTTTTATTTGGACAGGGTCTCCCTATGTAATTCAGACTGGCCTTGAACTCACTATGCAGCCCAAGCTGGCTCTGAACTCATGTGGATCTTCCTGTCTCAGCCTCCCAAGTGGCACCACACCTGGCTGCAAAGCACTGCTATGCTGGCAAATTGTTCAGTCAAACCATCTTTGGTGGAGCACCATCCACCTTTTGACTGAGATGTACCCTGCGGGGAGTCTAAGCTGCACATGAAAAGCTTGCTGGTGTTCAGTGGGAAATGGTGCTAGGCATGTTCCTCTGGAATCGGCTTGTGCTAGTTCACAGGTGGGGCTTCTGGGAGCCGACTGGATAAGAGGCCTCTATATCCACCAATCCCCAAAACTCCCCAGCTGGTGCAGGTAGGAGGCAGGCCCACGGGGGCTGGGAAGTACCGGGGGCCCTTCTCTCTTCCAGGCCGGCAGCGCTGAGCCCTTTCCTCCAGTAACCCCTCCCACTGGCTGTTTGCACACTGCAGCCACGTCCAGCCCTGGAACACTGAGCCCAAATTACCCTCTCCTCCCCAAGCTGCAGCATCAGGCATTCTGTCCTAGCAAGGAGAAAGTGATTGAGACATATGCACAGAACAAAACATACATAATGTATGTTAACCATTAAGTAAACGTCAACAAGGATGGAGGAAAGGTTCCAGAACTCCTAAATACTGAACTAGAAACATAAACACAAACTCATGATGTTTTTTTGTTTTTGTTTTTGTTTTTTTGCTCTAAATGCCCTAAGGGGTGGTTTGGCTGGCTGGAGTGTTGTGGGGATCGAACTACAGCAACCTGAGGCTGACAGCTTTGTGGAAGCAGCCACTTAAACAACTGAGCTAAGGCCAGGCCCCCTATGATGTATTTTTTTGTAAGCAAAACAAACCCAATGTTCTAGTAACTAAAAACGCCACAATCATGTCACAGCCCTCCTAATAACCTCAGCATGTATTTAAAAAGAGCCTGCTCTATTCCACAGCACAAATGAATTTTTTTTTTTTTTTCAAAGTCAGGGTTTTACCAAGTCACTAAATTGCTCAAGCTGGGCTTGAATTTGAGATCCTCCTGCCTCATCCGCTCAGAGAGGTGCAATTATAAGTAAGTGTGGAGCACTGTGTTTGGCTACAGATGAAATCTGACAGGAAACTCGCCTCTGATACAACATTATTGCTGTTACTCCTATTGCTATTATTGTTTGGAATGGGAAGGGAAACTTAGGCCCCATATGAGGCAAGTGTTCTCCCACTGAGCTATACTTTCTTTTTTTTTTTTTTTTTTAATTTTATTTATTTATGCGTGTGTGTGTGTGTGTGTGTGGCCAGCTCAGCCCACCAGGGGGCGGGGCTGGCTGGCATGTGGTGCTGGGGGATTGAACCGTGGTCCCTGTGCTTTGCTTAGCTTGTTCTAAGTAGGTGCTTTAGACCACTGAGCCATCTCACCAGCCCCTGAGCTATACTTTCTATGATACTATTTTCTGGTGGTTTTGGAGTTTTTTCTTTGTATTTAGGACAGGGTCTACAGGGTCTCACTGCATAGATCAGACTCGCTGTGATCCTCCTGTTTACAGCCTCCCAACTGCTGCAATTACAGGGGTGCGCCACACCCAGTCTCAATTGGTCTCAGCACATCCCTGGGGGCAGGGCCCGCATGGCAGGCCTGGGGATCAAACTCCTGGCCCCTGAATCTGCCTAAGCAGGAGCTTTAATCTGCTGAACTATTTGGCCAGCCCTATGATACTATTTTCTAATATGTAGTCCATGATCTGCTTTCTCAATTATACAAATATTGTTTTTAAGAACATTTGTTTCTCTCTCTGAATGATTTGGGTTTGGTTTTTTTTCTCTCTCTCTTTTTTTCCTTGGTACTGGGAATTGAACTCAGGACCTCGCACTTGCCAGGCAGGCACTGTGCCACTGAGCTACATCCCTGGCCCCTGGCTTTTTTTTCTCTTGTCCATCCTAAAATCACACATCACACAAAAAGTCTGTGTGTGGGGGTACAGAGGAGGTGGCTATGACAGTGGTATGGGAACCTGGCACAAGCCCCAGGGTCATTTTAGGCCATATGGAAAATGGGCATTCTGGCCCACACATTTGTCTGGGGGAGGTAGCAGAGGATGTGAACGTGCCATCTGTGTCCCTGGGGTGGCAGGGGTGGCCCTGTGGGTCTCAGGCCTTCAGGGATGAGGCAGGGTGACCTACTAGGACCCTACAGAGCACTGGAAAGAGGATCTGCCTAGAGGTGCTGCTTAATAAATACCTGTGCCTTACTCTGTGCTGAAGAAGCCAATTGGCCAGCAGATTTCTGGGGGGCACAGGGCATCAGACTCCCCATCTGTCAGAGCCAGGAGAGCAGGGAGCCCGGGAAGGGACACTAAGTATTTCTGAGGCCAAAGGTGAAAAAGGCAGGGATGCTGTTTCAGAGACCTCCGCAGTGTTGGCCAGCAGGGCTCTGGACTCAGGGCACACCCCACTGGAGCCTAGCGAGGTCCCACTGACTGTACGGGGCCTGGCCACAGGCATGTCACACTTTCCAGCCTCAGTCCTCTGCAGGGCTCTCCAGGCTGGCCACTCACGATCCTGCCCCCGCAGCCTCACCTGCCACTTCTGCGCTTCCCTCCTCCCTTCATGAGGCAAGGGAGGCCACCGTCACCTCGGGCATCTGCTCAGAACCCTGCAGTGGGTTCCCACTGCCCTCTAGCCTCCTTACTAGCACCCTCTTTCTCATCCTTGCTAGCTGCCCAAGGAACAAACTTCAATAGCTTTCTTCTTTTTTTGCGGAACCGGGGATCGAACTCAGGCCCTTGTGCTTGCCAGGCAAGCGCTTATTCTACTGAGGCATCTCCCCGGCCCTCAAAAATCTTTCTGATTCCAGCTACCTGAGGCTGAGGCCGGAGGGGCCCAAGCTTCAGGCCAACCTAAGCAATTTAGCAAGACCTTGTCAAAAAAAAAAAAAAAAAAAAAAAAAAAAAAAAAAAAAAAAAACACCGAAATTACAGATGTAGCTCAAGCACTGCGCCCCAGGGTCCCCTCGCCAGAACTGCAAAACCAAGCAAAACAACAAAACAAACCTGAAAGCAACCCCATCACTCTTCATTATTATCTGCAAAGCATCCTGTGCCTATAGTGACTTGGTTCACTTATTTTTCCTCCTGTCCGCTTTAGCTTCCTTGCTTCTATGGCGTAGGGCGGTACCCCATGAATAAATAAAATGAATGAAAAGCAGGCCTAAGTGGGGGGATTTGGACCCAGGGACTTGTTATTCTTTCCTTTCCCCAAACCAAGTCCCCTAGAACCATGCCGCATCACCTGCCCTTCCCCACAGCGCCCACTCCCTACTCAGCGCGCGACTGGGATCCGTCGCCGCCGACTCTCACCCTGTTGTCGCAGCCACGTGGGGAAAGGGTGGGGCGCGCAGCTGTCACCCGCCGCCCTGCCTCTGTCCCCTTCCGGCCGCCGTACGCGAGCACGCGCAATGGGGCGGCAACGCCTCCGCCGCCGTTAGCCAGGCAGGTCGCACCCGGAGTAACCAACGGTGACCGCAACTGCAGGTAAAGCCAAGAGCTGCACACTAGCGAGGCGCCTCTGCTGCCTTTTCTGGGCCGTTCGCCGTCGTCATTGACCTCGGAGGGGAAGTTTTCCGCCTTAGGGAGCGTCCCCGCGAGGCAGCGGGCAGCACGCCTGCGCAGGGGGCGAGGCCACGGCGGTGTGCGTCTGCGCACAAGGGCTCGGCCGCGTCCTGCGCCTGCGCGGCGCAGTGCTGCGGAGACCGTTGGCTCATTTACATATCCCCGCCCCGCGCGGCCGCGGGTGAGGAGCCTCGAGCGGCGGCAGCGGCGGCGGCGGGGGCGGCGGC
>NW_004524858.1:563245-612045 GCF_000260255.1 Octodon degus
GCCCTCGGCCCTTGGCGGCGGCCGCGTCCAGGCCGCGGCGTCTCGCGGGGCGGGCTGCAGCCCGAGCCGCGGCTCTCCAGTCCCCGGCCTCCAGAGGCTGGCGGGGCGGGGCCGAGCCGCTCCCGTACGGCTCGCCAGAACCCGGGTTCATTCATTTGCGCGAGCCCGGGGCGGCCACGGCTCGGGGCGGTAACGGCGATCGCGCGCCGTCTCTGCCCTTCGGAGCCGGTTCAGTCCCCACAGTAGCTGAAGCCGTCCAGCCATCGATGGGGAGGCGGGCGCACGGGGAGGTTAGAGGCCTAGCTTTGAGTTCAGGCCATCTGATCCAGAGATCTTCACCGCAGGGAACAAGGAGCCCTTCGGGAAAAAGCCTTAAAGGGTGGGAACGCGGGACGATGGTTGCACGGACGGCTTCAAGGCAGGCTTGCTTGGAAGTCGGAGATGTCACCCAGCGGGAGCTGGTGAAGAGGGACGCCGCCGCGTAACCCCCAAACGTTGCTGCTACTCTTTTTCAAATCATTATTCAGGGCTTTGTCTCTACTGGCACTGCCTGTGACCGGGTTGAGGTCTGGGCTGTCTGACCTTGGGTGGGTCACACAGTCCAAGTCAGCCTCCTTCTGTCCTGTATAATGGCATCTACGACAGGGCCACCTCTTCAAGGGGCTGCTGCAAGAAGCAGAAGAGAGAGATTAGCCAGGTTTGGTGGCACACACCTGTCATACCTGACTCAGGAGGCTGACACAGGAGGACTGTTTGAAGTTCCAGGTCAGCCTGGGCTACATACTGAGACTCTGTCTTCAAAAAAAAAAAAAAAAAAAGGAAGGGATCTTACAAGGACCTAGTTCATTGCCACTAGGTGGAGATTGTTGTTCCCATCACTTGTCCCAAGAGAGCTTTGAGTGTCCTTTCTGTAGTTAGAGATGGAAAAAGAACGGTCCCCTCCTTCCTAATCTCCATTCACTAGGTTCTGCTTCTGCTCTTCTAATGCTATCATCGTGTTTCATGTGGTGGCTCTGCTGCCCCCCAGCAGCCTCCAGAAGCAGCACTGCTTTGTCATAGTCTGTGTCAACACGTTCCCAGGAAATGGGCTCAGGCAGGCCCACTCTCAGGAGCTGCAGAGGGCAGTGACAGAGCCCCCTGGAGTAGCAGCCAGCCCACCTCTAAAGTGACAGCCAGGGCTGTGATTCCTGGATTTGGCAAGAGAAGGCCAGGTTATGCTCAGCGTGTCTTTCTCTTGCTGCAGCGCAGAGAGGCATGGCAGTAAGGCGAATCACACAGGAAACTTTGGATGCTGTATTGCAAGAGAAAGCAAAAAGATTTCATGCAGATCCTAGTGGGGAGGCCATAGGTGAAACAGTTCTGTTTCAAGCGCAAGGTAAGTGGGAATGGATTTGGAAGAGAGCGAGTACCTAGGGCTAGGGCAAGATTTTAGACCCTGGGCAGATATGCAATTGTGGGGATCCTTGTGAGCTCTGTGTTCTGCTCATCTTCCTTTGAACCCCGGCAGGGCAGTGTAGAGAGGGCAGGGCTGCCGTGCCCTAGAGCCATTCCCACAGTGGGGGTGGCACTTTTCTGTGACCCAGTGCTCAGGATGGTACTGAAGTTGAGTTCTGCTTAGACAAAACCCTGCCAAAAGGAAAAGAGTATTGAGGGGGACTCAGGGCCTTGCTCATACTCCCAATAGTCTCTAAAGAAGCCTCCTACAGTAGTCTCTGGGTACCATCCTCCCTGTGTGTCAGGACTTGCCAGCTCCTTCATGGGCCATTGTCACAACTCCCCACAGATCTGCCCTTTCCTTAGCATCCCCACAGTTTACAAGTAGTGTCACCCTCCCTGGGCCTCTGTCTGCCTGAGCTCTTGGGGTTCCCCTTGTAGGGTTACTGTGCACCCATCCCCCAAGAGTGGAGAGCCATTTGCCAGCTGTGTATGTGAGAGGGTGGGCAGAGCCAGCCTGTGCAGCTGCTGAGAGTAGGTCCTCCTGAGAACTGCCCCTGGCATTTGGACACTGTGCAGCAGGGGCGACCTGCTGCCCACTTGGAGCAGGACATCATGGAGGGCCATACTCCTACCTCTGGCATTCGGTTCGAAGGTTTGTTAGGGCACTCCCCTGTCCCAGACATGGTTGCCCCATCCTCCTCTCCTGTCCTGACCAGTTGCCCAGGACAGCTTCCTTTTACCACATCACCAGGCCCCTTGCTCCAGACCACATTGCTGCTATCGGGGACTGTCCTGGCTGCAGATATGTCCCTTGCTTGGGTCCTTCCAGCTTGATACCTTCTCAGTGTTTGCTGACCCTGATCTGTGTCTGTTTAGGGTTGGCTCCTTCAGCTGCAGGGCCAGCAGAACTCACCTTTCCCTAATCAGTGGCAGTGCCTCACGCAGTACTGGCACAGGGACTCCGTAGGCAAGCAGGCTTGGTTTTGCATAAAGCCTTGGTTTTTTGTGACCTTTCAGGCTGTTTCTGCCTCCTAACACCTGTCTTTCTCTCCCTGTGTATTTTTGGTTTTTTTACTAGCTTGTAGCATCTGACTGAAAACCTGGAAAATGAGAACAATTCTCCATGAGACTCACCTAGACCTGCTGTCCCATGTGTCAGAGTCTGCCCTGTCCCTAGCTTCATACAGAGTTGCTTTTGTGTAAAGCAGCAGCTACAGATACATTTCCCCTCTAACCAAGAGGACAGAAGTAGATCCTGTCAAGGTCCATGGGGTTTCTCAGTATAGATGGCCTGTCTTATGCCTTCCCTCTGCCCTGCTTCAATCTGTAGTGTACATCTCCAGAGCTGGTTGATTGGCCCTGAAGATCTGTAATTTCAGCCTGTTTGGGGGTCAGTTCCTCTGCTGTGGCCTCACTAGCTGTGACAGGTGCAGTGGCAGCCCGATGGTACTGTAGGTGGTAACTCCTGGGAGAGGTCAGGTGTGGACAGGTAGCTGTGGAAAGGTCTGGGTTCAGCTGGACATGTTGGTGCACAGCTATAATCCAGGACTCCAGCAGGCTGAGGCAAGAGGATTGTTGCAGGTTCAAAGCCAGCTTGGCTATAAAGTTAAGTTCAAGTCTAGTTTGAATGACATAGTGAGACCCTGTCTCAAAAAGACAAAAGAAGAAGAAAGATACTTGTTCTTGGGGCTGTAGGCCCTGATCTGCCCTGAAGTTGCGTGCACTGTGTGTTCCAAATCCTCTGCGTGGCTTCTGACAGCCTGCGCACTATAAGCGGCAAAATAGCTGTGGAACTGTGTTGTATGGGAGCAACAACAAAACGCCGTCGGTGCTGCTCACTGAGCTGGTTCTCCTGTCTGTGCTCGGCAGCTGCATGGAGGTTGCAGCCACGGAACCAGGGCCAGCTGTTGCCCAGCAGTGCCTGAGTGGCATCTCGTACACTCTGACATCAGTGAAGATCCAAGTTTTCAGGAAGCACTTCTGCGCCTGCTCTAACTGCCTGTGTGTTATTTTCTGGGTCTTGTGTTTCAGATCTCTTGAGGACAGTCCCGAGGTCCAGAGCAGAGATGTTTGGTGACACTCACGGGGACAGCAGATTCGCCCTCAGTGGATCTGTGGCACACTCCCGGGACACCAGCAGAGAAGCCCTGCGGGGTGACACATTCCCAGGACCCTCCTTCCGGTCAAGCAGCACTTCCATCAGTGACGACAGTTACTTTCGCAAGGAGGGCAGCCGGGATCAGGAATTTGCCCATTCTGACTCGCGAGAGCAGGCCCTTGGCCACCGGAAGTTGGGACATTTTCATTCTCAGGACTGGAAAGTGGCTCTCCGTGGCTCTTGGGAGCAGGACATGGGCCATCCGGTTTCTCAAGAGTCCTCTTGGGCACAGGAGTTTGGTTTGAGTCCTTCCACTGCTCTGGGAGACCTGGGCTCCTCCAGGCGGCTTGAGAAAGAGCATTTGGAGAAGGAGAGTCGGGAGTACGACGCGGACCATCCCGGAGAGGCTGACACCGTGCCCAGAGCCAGTGGACAGGGCCAGGCCCGAGCCCGCGCTCTCAGCGTCGACCAGGAAGGTGGCCTTCTGGGAAAGGGGGACACACAGGGCCTGCTGGCAGCCAAAGCTGGTGTCGCAAAGCTCGCCACTCTGAGAAACGTGACCACAGTGAAAGTGCCCACTCTAAATCGTGTTACCCCCAAAAGTCAGGGCACTAACCAGACCCAGAAAAGTACCCCAAGTCCTGATGTGCCCCTGAGGACAAACCCTGGAGTGGAAGAGCTGCAGTTCCCTGTCCCGAAGATCCCCTTGGGGCTCGACCTGAAGAACATCCGCTTCCCCAGGAGAAAGATGAGCTTCGATATCATAGATAAGGCTGATGTCTTCTCCAGGTTTGGGATCGAGATCATCAAGTGGGCTGGGTTCCACACTATCAAAGATGACGTGAAGTTCTCTCAGCTTTTCCAGACTCTCTTTGAGCTCGAAACTGAAACCTGTGCCAAGATGCTCGCCTCCTTTAAGTGCTCCTTAAAACCGGAGCACAGAGATTTTTGCTTTTTTACTATCAAATTTTTAAAGCACTCTGCTTTGAAGACCCCGCGAGTTGATAACGAGTTTTTAAACATGCTTTTAGACAAAGGTGCCGTGAAAACCAAAAACTGCTTCTTTGAAGTCATCAAGCCCTTCGACAAGTACATCATGCGGCTGCAGGACCGCCTGCTCAAGAGCGTCACGCCCCTGCTCATGGCCTGCAACGCCTACGAGCTCAGCGTCAAGCTGAAGACGCTTGCCAGCCCCCTGGACCTGGCCCTGGCCCTCGAGACCACCAACTCCCTGTGCCGGAAGTCGCTGGCGCTCTTGGGGCAGACCTTCGCTCTGGCCTCCTCTTTCCGGCAAGAGAAGATCCTAGAAGCCGTCGGCCTCCAAGACATAGCCCCCTCCCCAGCTTCCTTTCCCAACTTCGAGGACTCCACTTTGTTTGGGAGAGAGTACATCGACCACCTGAAGGCCTGGCTGGTGGCTAGTGGGTGTCCCCTGCGAGTGAAGCGGCCAGGGCCAGAGCCGTCACGAGAAGAAGACAAGACGGCCCTTCCTGCAAAACCTGAGAGCCATGCCAGGCCTCTGAGCGATGGTGAGCCACACACCGGACGTGGGGGGGTACTCTTCCTACATGGGTGACATCTTCCCCACAGATGTCCTTCAGTGACCTGTACCTGATCAAGGTTTAACACTGGCCAGGGCCACTTGCCCTTCCTCTGGCAGACCTGTGTGAGGGTTCTGTCCTCCACAGAAGCCCGTGGGTGTATCTGAGTCACAGACCCCTCTAGAAATGGGAGAAGCTGAGTCTCTCACCAGGGAGACAAGTGTTCAGACAGTTTGACCTGTGCTTTCCATCAGATGATCAAGGGTAACAGTCCTTGTTGCTGTGTTCTGCCTGTATCCAAGGTAGTGGTAGAATACAGGAAAACCTCTGGACACCGTTTCTGAGGTGACCCCAGCCTCCAGGGAAAGAGTAGGAGTTCTGGGCATGCCTGTGCTAGGTTCCAGGGCAGGCAGGCAAGGCCCAGCATGCTCTGGGAGGCCGAGGTGCATGAATAAGTGCTCTTGGGAGCCGCATGCTGGCCCAAGTGTGGGTGCCCCACCCCGTGCATGCTCCTTAGACCAGTAGGGAGTTGAGTGCAGGCTGACAGCACCTGGGCGTTGGCTCCCTCCCGCCCCACTCACCCCCAGGGTCACACACAGCGCCTTTGGTTCTCCCTCCTGCAACTTCTGCAGCTCATTTATTCCAGGTCTCCCTCCTTCCTACTCCCTGCCACCCCTACCCTTGGCACCTCAGCCAGACTAAGCACCAGACCTTCCAGAGCCAGCTCAGGGCCTATATGGTCCCTTCCCTTCCCCTACTCCTTAGCGCTGCACAGGAATAGGATCCTGGTAAGCAGTGTGTGGTGACGCTGCCACAGTGCCCAGGTATTTGAAGGTGCAGGGTGCTGGGCTCTGCATTGCTGGCCACACTGGGACGCTGACCCCTCATGAATAGCCCTTCACCGTGCCTTGATAGTAGTCCATGCGCATCTTTGCACATTGGTGGCCTAGACTGTGCCTACACGCTGGGCCAGTGTGGTACAGGCTTGAGTCCCACCCCTCTGCCATCCACCCCTATAGAAATTCCAGGGGATGCCTGTAGTGCAGGTGCCACTTAGTCATCTTTGGAGCATTGTAGTTCTCCCTTCAAGGAGGCATCATCAGGAGCGGGCTGCCACTCTCTTGAAAGTGGTCACCTCCCAGCCCTTGGGACACGTGTCATCACGTGGCAGTGAACACGTTTGCTACAGTGGCCACATTACATTGCTCTCTGACTTGGAACTTCAGATTCTTTTGTAAAAGCATAGAAAACAAGCAGCTTTGTAAAATGAGAGGCAGCAAATAAGAAAATACAGTCTCAAAGGATAGGTTTGCAGCAGTCTGAGGGTTTCGGGGTAACCTACTCACGGCCTGTGTAGAAACCTTGCCCAGGCCCAGTGGTGCCATCACGTCTCACCTGGCACGACAGAGGCCCTGCACTGTGAACAAAGGTAAACGCACACTGCCTTTTTAAAAATCAGAAACTTAGGGGCTGGGGAGATGGCTCAGTAGAATAAGTGCTTCCCTGGCAAATGTAAGGACCTGAGTTCAGTCCCCAGTTCCGCAAAAAAAAAAAAAAGGAAGAAAAGAAAGTAGCAAAAATCAGAAACTTAGGGCCGGGGTGATAGCTCAGTAGAATAAGTGCATGCAAGGTTCTGAGTTCAATCCCTGGTACCGCAAAGACAAATGAGATACTTTTTCTATAAATTTATATACTTTATGATTATTAGATATTAGCTTGTTTTTTAAAGATTAAAACACAAAGAAAATTAAGTCCTTGATAAATGTACCACCTATAGAAAACCTATTGTTTGTTTGTCTATTTTGAGACAAGGTCTTGCTGTGTAGTCCAGGTTGGTCTCAAACTCATAGCAATGCTCTTGCTGCAGCCTCTCAAGGGCTGTGATTATAAGGCCTGTGCCGCTGCTCCCAGCTCTGGATCTATTTCTCTACCTTTCTTTTGGTGGGGGGAACAAAGTCTCATTGTGTAGTTCAGGCTTAAACTCACTATGTAGGGCTGGTGAGATGGTTCAGTGGTCTAAAGCACCTACTTAGAACAAGCTTAGCAAAGCACAGGGACTGCGGTTCAATCCCCCAGCACCACATGCCAGCCAGCCCCGCCCCCTGGTGGGCTGAGCTGCCCCCCCACGTATAAATAAACAAAATTTTAAAGAATAATAATAATAAAATAAATAAATAAATAAATAAATAAATAAATAAAAACCTCACTATGTAGCCCAGGTTGGCCTCAGACTCAGAGCAATCCTCCTCCCTCAGCATCCTGAGTACTGAGATTGCAGGTGTGAGCCACCATGTTTGGCTATTTGTGTGCCATTATTTTCTACCTTTATATTGAGAAACATACTAAAACCTCTTCATTTATCCATTCTGTGGTATTGGGACGGGGCCTTGCACATGCTAGGCATGTGTGCTCCACTGGGCTGTGCCCCAGCCCTAGGTCCTTAGGCAGACTTTTTCCCCTAGATCATTGGTTCTGCTGCAGTAGTGAGAACACTCCTTCATGGAGCGATCGTGAAGATGTTGGCTGCAGTTCTCTGTGGTTCAGTACAAGGCTGATGCTGTACTATCCACTGTGTTTCTCAACAAGCCATTCTGTGTTCCAGCAGTCCCACAGCGAGCGGACTACAGAGTAGTAGACACCATTGACCAGCTCGTAACGCGTGTTGTTGAAGGCAACCTGTCTCCCCGGGAGAGAGCAACTCTCAAGGAGGACCCTGCTTACTGGTAGGTCTGCGGTGGAGGCCCGCCGAGCCCCCTCATACCCTCCCATGGGGGTCTGTTTGTAGCAGCAGGGTCATCCAGTGGGAAGGGCAAGTGGGGGGTATTGCCTGGATTTCAGGCCCTGGCTCTGCTGTAGCCCACCACAGGGCCAAGCCCCAAGTGCCTGGGTGCTGTCCTTGGGACGCGGGGAGCTGTGTGTGCCACAGTGGCCAGCAGGACGAGGTTGTGCGGTGTATGCTGAGATTCACCACAGCACCCTCCCCTTTTCCCTTGCTGCCTCTTTCTGGCTGTGGAACAGTCCCTTCCATGCCAGTGTGCATGGTACTCACTTACTGGAGAAAGTGAAGTGCAGCTGGAAGCAGGGGTTGCGCACCTGTGTGCCTGACACCCCACGTGTTCGTGCATCAGTAGCTCTTGGCTTTCGCTGGGGTTATATTCCAGTCACTTCAGTGAATGCTGAAAATAGCACAATGTAAAGGATGTGGGGCCTGGGAGATGGCTCAGTAGAATAAGCACTTTCCTGGCAAGCGCAAGTTCCTGAGTTCAATCCCCTGTTACACACACACACACACACACACACACACACACACTAATAATAATAATTAATACAGTAAAATAAAGGATGCATTTAGGCAGGTATGGTAGCGCATACCTGTCATCCCTGCTGCTTGGGAGGTTGAGGCAGGAGGATCGCAGGTTAGTGACGTGTGGGAGTCCCTATCCAAGAAGAAAAAGGCAGGGACAGTTGAATGTAGAGGCTCCAGTTCAGGCCCTAGCTCTGAAAATGGCTGAGATTCAAGTCCAGGTTCCCTACTCTCAGGTCCTGTGGAAGAGTAAGGTAGCCATAGGGCCACAGGTGGGAGCAAAGCTGAGCCCTCTAGGTAGGTAGGAGTGTTGCGATGTGGAAGGACAGGTAATTATTTTGTGACTGACAGGGTGATTGGGACACAGGCCAAAGGTGCAAGCTCACACACATTCAGAGCCCGACATGCCATAGCTGGAGGGGGGGGGGACACCCAGACTCAGCATTGAACAGATGAGAACATGTTAGACAAGATGTGAAAGGAAACCGACCACATGGAGAGCAAGTGAGGTGACTCCTGGGAAGACTGAACCATTCAGAGATCCGGTCTATTGAGCCCAGAACTAAGAGAAAAGTCTCCGGGGAGCAAGGGTATTATGTCTGGGAAGCCGGAACTGGGAAGCAGGAAAAAGAATCCATCGTAGGTCTCATAAGGGAAAACTGTAGTCTTTAATGAAGATCTCAAGTCCCCGCTGAGACAGCCAAGGAGCAGACTCTGACACTCGTAAGCTCCTGCACACAGCTTTGCCCAGAGATGCAAGGAGAATTTGAGAAAGAGACAGTGGGCTGAACTTAAGGGCTGGGATAGCTGCTTCAGTCCCCTGGACTCCAGAAAGCGGAGCCTAGCCAGGCTGCAGCCCATACTGTCTCCCTCAGTCCTGTGTTGCCCTTACCTTGTTGCAAAGGGAAGTGGGACTGCGCTCACCTCCTGCCAGTATCCCAGGCCTCCTTCCTCACTGGTGCCTGGCCACCCACGGCAGGGGCCTAGTGTCTGGTGCTGGCCTGCCCCACCCAGACCATGCCACCCGAGAGCCTCATGGGATACCTCACACCTCACCTGCGCCCTCAGTCACCTCCAGGTGCCCTGGAACACCTGATACAGTGTGCAGGCTATGCAGAATTGTTGCATGAGGAGAGCTGGCACACATTCAGCACAGGAGCAGGTCCTCAGTTGAATATAACTGATTTGTGGCGTGAATCCAGGTAGAGAAGTAGTATGTGTTCAGGAGAAGCATCTTGCTAAAAAAAGAAAGATGGTTTCTTGCTATTGCCTGGGTTGGCCTTGAACTCCTAGACTCTAGGGACCCTCCTACTTCAGCCTCCTGGGTAGTTGGGGCCATGGGGCCACACTACTATGCTTGGCTTGAAAATGTTTTGATCTCACTTTGCATTGGCTGGGGTTCTCTAGCAGAACAGAGTCAGTAGGAAATCTGTGTGTAGGGGACCGGCAAGATAGCTCAGCAGACTAAGCGCCTGCTTGGCAAGTACAGGGACCTGGTTCGATCCCTGGCACCACATGCCCCGCCGGCCCCACCCCCTGGGCACACTGAGCCAGCCACTGAGACTGGGTGTGGTGGCACACGCCTGTAATCCCAGCGCTGGGGAGGCTGGAAACAGGAGGATCACTAGGAGTCCAGACTGCATAGTGAGACCCTGTACCAAATACATTTTTTTTAAAAAAAGGGAAATCTGTGTGTGGTTATACAGATGCCGTATAAGGTAGTACACAGCATCAAAGGCAGGAGAACCTGTAGCAGCCTTCCCGGGTGGGAGAGCCAGGGACTCAGGAGCTGCTCTGCACAGATCAGAGAGGCCAGGCCGGGTGACAGTCTCTTAAGAGGCTGGGGAGGTGCTGGGGCAATGCCGTTGCCAGAGGATGAGCCCATGCAGACGCACCTCCTCCCCTCTGGTCCACCCAGGTTCGGCACCGCTGTATCTAGAATGGGCCCTGCCTCTCGGTGCCAGCCAGGCAGCTTGGCAGTCCCCCACAGGCAGCCCCAGCATTCACCGGGTCCCCGTGAGTGCGCACCCTGGCTGACTGACACGGCTCGCGAAGCTGCTTAGGTTGGCCCCACACCTTTGAGCCTCCCTGCCTCAGCCTCCTGAGTAGCTGGAGTGCAGGTGTGTGCCATGGCGCTGTCTTTGTGTGTTATTGAGTGAAGGGCAGTCAGATGGGGCTGAGAGACCGCCTAGGGGGAGGCAGTTGGTAGCTCCCACATTTGCAGAGGCGACAGTGTTTGGGAGAGGGCAAGACTTGGAGCACTTGCAGAGCAAGGGGTAGAGGTGGGCAGCTTGCGTGGACATGGTGGCAGTGGGCCCCAGATGCCAGCCAGAAGAGACTGTGGGGCGGGGCTGCCAAGGGCTGGTGCTATCCAGGCTGGGCGCTGCAGCAGGGTAGCCTTGGTCTTCCATTCCTGCCCTCCCCTTCTCGCTCCATGCTGGGAACAGCCCGGGGCCTTGTGTGTGCCACACAAGTGCCCTCCTTGGGGCCACACCCCAGGCTCCCCCTCTCATGTCCACCCTGTCCCTGACAATGTGTGTGAGCATGGGATGCACAGTGGATGCCCAAACCCTGTTAGTCCTCCTGTGGGTCTTGTCGCCTCTGCTCCAGTGCAGACCCTGATTAAGTGTCCCATGTACCTGCCGCAAGCCAGTTGGGTTTCGCCTGGGTGCCCCATGTCCTCAGGGTGACTGGACTGTGTTGCAAGGATTTGTGAGCTTCTCAAAAGGAGAAGGAGGGGCTGGTGAGATGACTCAGTGGTCTAAAGCACCTACTTAGAACAAGTTTAGCAAAGCACAGGGACCTCGGTTCAATTCCCCAGCACCACATGCCAGCCAGCCCCACCCCCTGGTGAGCTGAGCTGGCCACGCGCGCACACACACACACACACACACACACACACAAATAAATAAATAAATAAATAATTTTTAAAAAAGGAGAAGGAGCCTGGCCAGTGGCCCTAGGGTCACCATGGGCAGGCTGGGCACCCTGGGTCTGCTTTGGGTCTTTGAGAAGCCCTCAGAGCCCCCACCTGGCAGAGGGCAGGGGAAGGGCTTACTGAGGAAGGCTTTACAGATCCAGGAGCGGCAGCTGCACACACCTTCAGTCCTAGCATTGGGGGAGGCTGAGGCAGGAGGACCACAAGTCCCACCCCAGCCTGGGCAATGTAGGGAGACTTCTCAGAATAAAGAAGGGGGAAGGGGCAGGGGGGACACTGGCCTGGCCTGGCCTGGGGTGGGGGCTGAGGACGGGCTTGCACAGCCTCCACTGGGCAGCACCATCCCACACACCTCTACCTGCCTTGCCCAGGTTCCTGTCTGATGAGAACAGCCTGGAGTACAAATACTACAAGCTGAAGCTGGCTGAGGCGCAGCGCGGGAGCCAGGCCCCGGTGGGCTCGGATTGGAAGCCGGCCCCAGCCGAGTGTGCTGTGCGGGCCATGCTGTACGCGCGCGCTGTGCAGAGTCTCAAGCGGAGGCTGCTCCCGGGCCAGCGGCGGCGGCTGCTCCGCACCCAAGGCCTCCGTGGCTGGAAGGCCAGGCGCATGACCACAGGGACCCAGACGCTGCTGTCCTCGGGCACCAGGCTGAAGCCCCTTGGCCGGCAGCCCAAGCCACCCCCACCTGAGGGGAACTGTGCTGCTAAGGACTGCCTGGCAGACCCTGCCAGAGCCCCTCCTCGGGTCGCCAGCCCTAGTGCCCCCGGCCCGGCGCCCAAGTCCCCCAAGCTTCCTGGAGCAGATGCTGCTGCCAACGCCCCAGGAACCTCCTCCCCCAGCGAGCCTGCTGACCATGGTGGGTGCTTATGCCTTGTCTGCAGGGACCCAGCCTCTGGGACTGGGCGGCTGGGGAGGTGGCCAGTGGCAGGCAGCTCCTCAGGGTGGGGATGGCACACTACCTGGAGCTCCTAGGACCCTGGGTCCGTGGTGCTCCGGGCCCTTCTAGAAAGTCGTGTGGCATTGAGAGGGCCTGTGCACATCCTCTCTCAGGCTTTGATGTTTCATGTGATGCCTGGGTAGAACCCTGCCCATCCTGGGCTGGCCTCTGTCCACTGGGCTCCTCTGGGCTAAAGTGATGGTTGTGCTGGTGGCCCAGGTGACTGATGTCCCCTGAAGGGTGCACCCTGCTCCTGGGCCAGCTGAAGAGCCCCAAGACTCGGGGAAGGACCCAAGAGTCCCAAGCTCCACAGCGATGAAAGATGCTGTGTCTTGCAGTTGACGCAAAGACCATGGAGACTGCAGAGAAACTGGCGAGATTCGTCGCTCAGGTGGGACCCGAGATTGAGCAGTTCAGCATAGAAAACAGCACCGACAACCCCGACTTGTGGTGCGTACCCTGCTGCGCAGCCTGTGAGTGTGCAGGGCCACCTTACGCCCCTGCCTGGAGTCTTGTGGGGATGTCAGGGTGCCACAGCCAGGCCTGCGCTGTGGGCAGGAGGGGAAGTGTTCCAGCATCCCAGGTGGGACCTTTGAAAGCTCGCTGGAGTACGCCAGGTCTGCCTTTGAGGGCAGGAGGGGTGAGAGAACACATGGCCTGCATGCTGGCAGTTGTGTTCCCCACAGACTAGACAGCAGGCATTTGCATTTGGGGATGCCGCACACCCTCCCACCCTCAGGTGGGTCAGCTCAGTGCCATCTAGCCTGGCAGTGGCCGGCATAGGCTGGCGCACAGGAGTGCTGTGGTGATCTGACCCAGAAGCCAAAAAAACAACCCCATTCGTAGCAGTTGCAGAGACACTCACCGTGCCTTCATCTGGGGGCAAACAGGTCCCCGTGGAAAAATGTCTCGGCTCTTTCCCAGGGCACTTTGGAGGCTGGGGGCTCTGTGTCCCCACTCAAGACCTCTAGCTTGCTGGCATCTGCACCTCGCCAGTAGTAGGCCAGGGCAGCACGGTGGTCCCTTCACATAGGAAACATGTGCCTCTGGCTTGCTTGGGTGCCTAAGGTCGTGTCTTGGGGTTGGCTGGGACCGCCTCATCCTGAGAAGCTCAGACTGGGCTTGAGCTCCCTTTGAAGCCCAAGCTGGTCTTAAACTCACAAGGATCCTCTTGCCTCAGTCTCCTGACTGCTAGGATTACAGGTGTGGGCCACCATGAAAAATTCACTTTACTCCCATTTAAATTTATTTTATTTTATTTATTTCTTTTGCGGAACCAGGGATTGAACTCAGGCCCTTGCACTTGCCAGGGAAGCACTTACTCTATTGAGCTAGCTTCCTGGCCCCTAAGTTTAATTTTTTTTTTTTTCATTTTTAGGGGCCAGGGAGATGGCTCAGTAGAGTAAGTGCTTTCCCAGCGCAAGGGCCTCAGTTCAATCCCCAGTTCTGCTAGAAAAAAATTTAAAGAGAACAACAACAAACAATAGAAATGATAAAGAATTTCCAAACAAGATGATAGGAAGTTAACAATGGTTATTAATTATATTGCATTTTATCGTCGAAGTGGTTGTTCAGGTTACCAGATTATAGGCAAGCAAAATTGATCTAACTATATAAGCCCTGACTAGTCCTTTCAGTGAACCAATAGAAACTAGTAGCACAGTTACTTTAGTTCTCTTGTGTATGTATATTTTAGGAGGTCCCCTTCCTCCTCCTCTCCTTTCCCCCATCCCGTTGTTCTCTCCATTTGAGCAGTTTCTTTCCCTTTCAGTGTCTGTTGTACCTTTTGGGTCTTATTTACTCTTTCACTTTCTCACATTAGGGAGCCAGCAGGGTGTTCACACATGTGAGTGTGGTCTCTAGTTACACCCATTTACCTATAAAGGCCTCGAGTTTATCTTGCTTTATAGTGTAGTAGTTCTCCGTTGTATAAACTAGCACATCTTAGGCTGGGGAGATAGCTCAGCAGGGTAAGCAGCTGCCTGGCAAGTGCAAGGTCCTGAGTTTGATCTCTAGTACCACAAAAAACCAAAAAATAACAACAAAAAAAAATAATAAAACACCACATCTTTTTTATCCATTCCTCAGGTAGTGGATATTTGGGTTGTTTGCAAGAGTTAGCTGTGACACATCATGCTGCTATTATAAGCATGGGTGCACATATGTCACTGTGATAGGAGGTTTTCAGTTCTGGAAAAAGCTGTGTTAAATGGGACTTCTAGTCTTTTGACTCTCCACACTGTTTTCCATAGTGGTTGTACCAGCCTACACTCCCATCAAGAGGAGGTACTTAGGGGCTGGTGAGATGGCTCAGTGGTCTAAAGCACCTACTTAGAACAAGCTAAGCTAAGCAAAGCACAGGGACCGCGGTTCAATCCCCCAGCACCACATACCAGTCAGCCCCGCCCCCTTGTGGGCTGAGCTGACCACACACACACACACACACACACACACACAATAAATAAATAAATAAACAAATAAATAAAAAAAAAAGAGGAGGTACTTAGATTTAATTTTAAGGCTTTTTTATTTTTTCTTCTGTTTGTTTACTTATTTTGTATTTTTTAGGGAAGGGTCTACAGGGTGTTCAGGGTCTTACTACTATGTGAACTCATAGTGATCCGCCTGTTTACAGCCTCCCAAGAGCTGGAATTACAGGCCTGGGCCATGAAGCCCAGTCTCCTTTAATGCTTTTTTAAGAAAATCTTTTTGAGGCAAGGTCTCACTGTGCAGCTCAGGCTGGCCTTAAGCTCACTTTGCAGCCCAGGCTAGTCTCGAATTTGAAACAATCCTTCCTCAGCCTCCCAAGTGCTGGGATTTCAAACATGCGCCACCATGCCTGAATAAAACTTTTTGTTTTCTTTGTTCTCTTTACATTTTAAGCACAGCATTCATATTTTTCTAGAAAAAAAATCACGAAAGGTTTTTAGAACTCAAGAGGCTGAGACAGGAGAATGGCCATGAGTTCAAGACCAGCCTGGGCTACAGAGCAAGACCCTGTATCTTTTTTTTTTTTTTTTTAATTTTTTTTTTTTTTTTTTTTTAATTATTTATTTATTTTTTATTTATTACATTTATTTATTGTGTGTGTGTGTGTGGCCAGCTCAGCCCACCAGGGGGTGGGGCTGGCTGGTATGTGGTGCTGGGGGATCGAACCGCGGTCCCTGTGCTTTGCCAAGCTTGTTTCAAGTAGGTGCTTTAGACCACTGAGCCATCTCTCCAGCCCCAAGACCCTGTATCTTGACACACACACACAAATCATAAAGGCAAGGCCTTAGAACCGTCACTCTCGTGCCTCCGCTGCTCATACTTGGGTCTCACACCTGCAGGTGTTCCCTTCCTCCCTGCTCCCTATCCCTTTTCTTTGATGGAGGGCAATACTGAGGATGGAACCTCTGCCCTGAGCTGCATCCTCACTGCTTTTTTATTTGTTATTCTGAAACTGGGTCTCTGTAAACTCCCCAGGTGGCCTCGAACTTGCTACCCTCTTGCTTTGGCCTCCTGGGTAACTGGGGTCTCCTGGTCTATGCTGAGGCTTCTTTGTACATTTGCTGGCCAGAGGTGGGGTGGGACTGGGTCTATGGGAGCCCCAGCAAGCGCCCACTGGGCCGAGCCTCAGCCCCACATCTCTGTCTTGGCCCGGAACTCACCTGGGTTTCGGCTCTGTGCTTCCCTGATGTCCGTGGGTGCTCATCTCTGATGAGCCTGCGTTCATTCCCCGCCACTCCACTGTTCACCTTGCCCTGTGCTCACAGTATGCTTGCGAGGCAGAAGTGTTTTTTGTTTTTTTTTTTTTTGTGGAACCAGGGATTGAACTCAGGCTCTTGCTCTTGCCAGCCAAGCGCTTATTCTACTGAGCCATCTTCCCAGCCCCCCAAGAAGTGTTTTGTGTAGTCACAGTTTTGATTTTTTGTGCTTTGCTTTGTTTTGTAGTGGAGATCAAACTCGGGACCTTGCGCTTGCCAGACAGCCACTTATGCTGCTGTGCTATCTCCCCCACAAAGTTTTTTTATTTTTTAACCTCACCTGGATATTGCATTGCACATTTCCCCTAACTCACATAAGGAAGTTTATGACCAGGTATAGTGATACAAGCCTGTAATCCCAGCACTCTG
Organism: Octodon degus; assembly: GCF_000260255.1. Classification (NCBI taxonomy): domain Eukaryota; kingdom Metazoa; phylum Chordata; class Mammalia; order Rodentia; family Octodontidae; genus Octodon; species Octodon degus. The sequence goes on from NW_004524858.1 coordinate 579,616, forward strand.
GATGGCTGAGGGAGGGATATGGCAAATTCAAGCCTAGCCTGAGCAGTTAATGACTCAGCAACGCCCAGTCCAGAAGTAAAAATGCCAAAGGCTGGAGGCTAGAGCTGGAACTTGCTGGTGCAGCACCGTGAGCTGTGTGCCATGCCGACTCCCCAGTACTGCAGAAGGGGCCTGAGTATTCTTATAGAGCTCCAGCGTTTTCCACTTAGGTCCTTTAACTGTACAGGAGCCTTTGGGCACAGAGAGCACAGCCAGCCATGCGGCTGCCTCGTGTGGCACAGTGGGGGACCACCTTCCCACAGCCTCTGGGGTGGCTCCCGGGTGTGGTCTCACTCAGGCTTTTCCAGACGCCTCCTGCAGGGCCGTGAGTGCCAGTGTCCACACTACTCTAGCGACCTCAGTGTCTCCATCTGTGTCCCAGGTTTCTCCACCACCAGAACAGCTCTGCTTTCAAATTCTACCGAAAGAAAGTGTTGGAACTATGCCCCTCCATCCGTTTCACATCATCACCTACTGCCCTGCCTGCCAGCAGTGGCGACCGAAGTGGGGACTCACAGGAGAGCCCCAGAGGCTCTGGAGAAGGGGCAGGGGAGCCAGAGGACCAAGGCCCCACACAGGAAGCAGAGCTGGGCAGCCCTGAGGTGATGGAGGAGGAGGAGGGCGACGAGGAGGACGAGGAGGATGAGGAAGGGGCAGAGGGCACCACTGCCCACAGAGCTGTCAGGCCGGGAACAGGGGCCGCCAAGGCAGGGAGTGCCGAGGGCCACACCCCGACAGATGGCCTCCCTGGTGAGGGTACTGAGGATGACACGCCCGCAGCTCCAGGCCTTTCCCAGGCCACCGTGGGGACCTGCTTCCCCCGAAAGAGGATGAGCAGCAAGTCACTGAAAGTTGGCATGATCCCAGCCCCCAAGCGGGTGTGCCTCATCCAGGAGCCCCAAGGTGAGTACAAGCTGCTGCCTGGGGGCTGGGGACCTGTGTTGGAAAGCCCCAGAATGGCCAGTGTGGTGGCACGGTGTGGAGTTTGTGGTCCTGTGAGTGTTGCATATGTGGGCTGGAGTTCACGCCCAGCACCCAGTGCTCGGCCTAGCCTGACCTTGGGCTGTCACTGCACAGCCTCAGTGCAGACCTGTGTGCCAGTGGTCTGGGGCTGTCCCTTGCTGAGGGGCTCTCCCTAGGCTGCCCCCAGTGTGCCACAAGCTGCCAGCACATCTGTACACATCTTTCCTGCTTGCCAGGCCGGGCCTTGTTCCTGCTTCCAGCCCTGCTGCTGGCCACAGGCAGCTGCACATACCTGCCAGCAGTGGCCATGGGTGACTGGCCTCTTCCCAAGCAGTGGTGACCATGTCTGCTCCATGTGGCACCTCGCTCCTTCCCAACCTTTGAAGGCAGCAGACAGGCAGTGCCTGCTGCTCTCCCAGGGGACTTGGGGATCCAGGCACTTCCTGTTCTACATGGGTCTCTGGTGGGTGAGGAGATGAAACCATCTGCCAGAAGCCGCAGCAGTAAGGGTGGGGCGATGCTGTGCCTGTCTGTGGGCTTCTCACTAGAAGGGGACTGGTGCTCACAGCTGGCAGATAGCATCTCCTCTGGGTGGGTAGTGTCACGTGTGATTTATCATTGAAGCCACACACACTGCTCCTGCCTGCAAAGAACAGGGATCTTCTGTGACACGGGCCTTGGTCGGGGCAGCTCCGTGCAAGCCAGACTGCCCTCAGCAGGCCATGGGTGACACGCACCCAGTCTTTGCGCCCACTCCCCGGATACCTCCATCTCTAGCAGCACTTTCTCTCCCTCCAAGAGACAGGAGGGTGCTGGAGTGCACACATGTCTCTGTCTTACAGTCCACGAGCCAGTACGCATCGCCTATGACAGGCCTCGAGGACGTCCCATGTCCAAAAAGAAGGTGAGCTCCACCATCTGCAGGCCTTGCTTAGGCTGCCTATTGTCACAGCTTGGTTTTGATGGATAGTGCCAGCTACCTGTGCTTCAGTGACAGTGGTCCACAGCTAGCTGTGGGGTGCAGCCTGCAGTGTCTCAGCGTCCCCAGCACTTGGCAGCATGTCTAGTGCCCAACAAAAGCCATGATCATATCTCAGACTGAGGCATTCATGGACAAAATGCAATGGGACAGTTTCCCACAGGACAGTTTCTTCTGTGGTGCTGGGGATGGAGCTCTAGGCCTCTTGCCTGTACAGCAGGCACTTACCTCCTGTCTTTTTTTTTTTTTTTTTTTTTTTCTTCAGTACCAGGGATCAAACTCAGGGCCTTGTGCTTGCCAGGCAGGCACTTACGCCACTGAGCTATATCCCCAGCCCTGGGCTTTATAAATCTGCTCAGAGCTAAGGAGGGGGTGGTGAGTGTGCTGAGGAGGCAGAGACAGGCGCTGTGCTCAGGCCGAGACGCAGAGCAGCTGATGTTGGTGCAGGCCTGCAGAGAGCTGCTAAGGGCACACCCTGGCAGAAGCGTGGGGCCTGGGTCAGCAAGAGGCTGCTGAGCAGGGCTGAATTGACACGGGGGGGGGGGGGGTAGGGACCCTGGTTACAGGGGCTGCTGCGGAGCTTAGCACCACACCCTCCCTTTTTTGTTGTTTTGAGACAAGATCTCACTGCAGTTCCAGCTGCCCTCAAATACCGTGAACCCCAGGCTCGTGGTGATTTTCCTGCCATGACCTCCCAATGCTGGTGTCACAGGCATGTGCCACTGTGTTTGGCTTTGGCTGTGGCTCTTTCTGCCATGCAGGGAGGCCCTGGGCTCCCCATGCCCCTGACACTGGGGAAGCCGATGTGACTGGGGCCTGTCTCCACAGAAACCCAAGGACCTGGACTTTGCCCAGCAGAAGCTGACGGACAAGAATGTGGGCTTCCAGATGCTGCAGAAGATGGGCTGGAAGGAGGGCCGTGGCCTGGGTTCTTGTGGCAAAGGCATCCGCGAGCCTGTCAGCCTGTATGTGGGGAGGTGGTGCCTTCTCTGGGCAGGCCACATGGCTCAGCACCTGTCACTCCCTGGGCCTGAGGCTGGTGCAGCTAGCAGGCCTGTCAGCCAGGTCTCGCTGCTCCTGGGTCTCAGGGCCAAGGGTGCTTTTGGGCGTCACTGCAGCAGCATGGGTTGGGGGCCTGAGACTACTCACAGCTGATGGGCGTTGTGGCACCACTGGACAGCGCTGCAGAGCAGCTCCTGCTGGGACCTCTGTACTTGTGGGTGGTGGGGTACTCCGCTTTCTCTGTCCTGGAATGTGGCTTTTGCTTCTCAGGATGCCCTGTTCCTGGTTCACTGACCCCACTTCCTCCACAGGGGCACCGCCTCGGAGGGGGAGGGCCTGGGCGCTGATGGCCCCGAGCAAACGGAGGACACATTCGACGTCTTCCGCCAGCGCATGATGCAGATGTACAGACACAAGCGGGCCAACAAATAGGTACGCATGCACACAGCACATCAGATGCCACCACAGAAGTAAAATCAGGGACTGGGGGGTTTGTCCTAAGTTCGATCCCCGGTACCCCCAAAAAATAATAAATAAAAGCAAAGCCATATGTGGTAGTGCATGCCTGTAATCCCAGCATTTGGGAGGCTGAGGGGCCAAGATGGCCAGCCCAGGGTACATAGCAAGACTCTATCTCAGGACAATAGATAAATAAATTCACTTCATCCTGTGTGGGAAACAGGATTTCTGGTCTTGGCCGTGTCCTGCCCATGCTGAGGTAGCCTTGGAACCGGGCCTGAGGACTCACATGCCTGCCAGGTGCTCCTTGCCCCCTCATATAGAACCAGGGTGCCACTGGCCCCCTCTCCTGGGTTGTGTCCCTGGTGATAACCAGCAGGCCCAGTGGGGAGGACAGGGGACCCAGATCCCGAGGCTCCCACGCAGCGGCTCCTGGGGGCCATGTGCCTCTCCGCTCCCCACAGCTCTTCTCCCCATTCCTTCAGGCTCTGGGTGAACACAGCTCTCTCTTCAGACTGATGAGACCTGCCCAGAGCAAGCTCGGCTCCACACGCCACTGCCTGAGCGCTGCACACCGCCCACCACCCTAATCCGCAGAGCCTGGCGCCCGCCTACTTGTATATAGTCGCTGCACAGGCTCTGCCCTGCGTCCTGAGAGCAGCTGCTGCTCAGCCACCAGGGCCTGGCCTCACTCCCACACTGGGGGTGCCCTCCCCTCCCTCGCCCTGTCTTGGGTCATCCTCTGAAGGTGGTACAGCCACCAGGAGGTCCTGCGGGCAGCATAGCTGAATGCCTGGTTGTAGCCCCCACTGAGGGACAGTGCTCCAGGGGTGCACTGGGAGCAGATGGGGCTAGTGAAAGCCACAGACCACTGCCTCTTCTTTAGAGCCATGGGGGCACCTCACTGTCCCAGAGCTGTGAGCTGAGGTCTCTGCAGGGCGTGACCCTGGGTTGTTTAAATGTCTTGTTGGTGGCATCTCATCCTTAAGCATCCTGAGAGACTAGACAAGACTGCAGCAGCAGCAGAGCCTTGCTGTCCTCAGGAGGCCTCCTGACGCCCCCATCCCTAGTGCCAGTGGGAGGCAGACTGAACCCTCGGCTGGCGGGGCTCCCATGCAGGCAGAGTCCGCTTCCTGCGCAGCAGCGGGAGTCACTTTGCAGCCAGGTGTGGTGGTTCCCACTGTGATCCCAGTGTTCAGAGGCTGAGGCAGAATGGTGGCTTCAAGCTCAAGGCCGGCGTGGATGATATAGCAAGACCTTGTCTCAGAGAAAGAATAAAAAGTCATTTTGTGTGGAGCAGGAAGGTGGCGCTGGGCCCGCAGTGGGCTGTGGCTCCTAGCGTGCGAGGGTCTCAGTTCTGGTTTCCGCTGTTTGCCAAGTGGAGGCCGTCATGCTAAGCAGTGGTGTTGGAGGTCCCAGCAACAAGGAGGGTGTTGCCTGCAGCTGCATGCAAAGAGCCACGTTGCGGGATAGGGCCTCACTGCTTGGAGCTGCGGCATCTGTAGGCTGCTGTCAGCTCCTCCCAAGGTGCAGTGTTGGCCCTGTGTGGCGGGGCGGCAGAGGGCAGCACTAGGGGCTGCTGCTGCACTGCACCCCTCCCTCCCCCTCCGCTCCAGCCCCCTGTGCTCTGCTGTGCCTGCAGCCCGGTCTCTGATTCATACCTGTGCAACAAACCTAGCAAGGAGGGGTGGCCTAGTGACGCAGTGAGACCCTGTCTCACGGTGAAAAGGCCAAGAGCCGCGACCCAGCACACGGGCAGTGTGTCCACCCCTGCACAGCAGGAAGCAGCCGTAGAGTACTCCAGGCCCTGGCTGCGCTTCTGTGGCAAGGCAGCACCAGGGCAGGCCTCAAGGCAGCGGGTCCTTGTCACATCCCCGTCTGGCCCAGTCACTATGGGGAGGGAGCGCTGGGTGCAATGCGGTGTACATATGAGACCTATTTCGAGTCACAGTGTTGTTTCTGTCCTGGTTGCAGGGTCCGTGTGAGGACGCCGGGCATCCAACAGCGCTGTGCTGCCACCCTGGGTGTGATTGTCCCTGCCTTGTTCTCGTCCTTGGGGCCCCATAGGGAATGTTAGTGATTTGGTCCTTGGTAAAACCTAGAAGATGTCCGTGATGTTACCAAAAGGAAGTTTTGTTTTCTAAGAAGTTGTGAATGTTGTCAATCATTAGCGGTTGCAATAAATGTAGAGGAAACCTAATTGCAGTGTTCTGCGCCAGTACTGCTACTCCTGGGCCTACTTCTGGGCCCACCCTGCGGGTCCTTGTGCCGCAGGACAGCAGGTAGGAGCCGTTCCTGTTGTGCGGGAAGCTGGCACCCAGCCTTCCTGGAGTGGTGCCAGGGTCAGACCTGCGCCCTCTCTGGCTTACCCCAGGCGCCAACTCTGGCGGACTTCTGCAGAAGCAGGGGCAAAGGGGGCGGCATGAATAAGGATGAGGCTGGTGCCCACCCAGGATGGGGATGCTCGCGTGAGGAAGAGGGCAGTCAAGCACATGGGACTGGGGGAACCTTAGGCCATGAGGGACCCACGTCTACCACCCCTGCCTGGGCAGTGTTGGTGCTGCTCCCGCTGGGGGAGGGCAGCAGGGGACTGTGCTGGGGAGGGTGACTTGGGAGTAGAGGGGGTCCTCACTGAGCCATGGGCCTCAGAGTTTCCTCCTATAGTGGGAAGGGTGGCCCCAAGGAGGGGACCTGTCCCTGCCACCTGAGGGCAGGCCCCCTGGAACCTTGGCTGTGTGACCCCCTCTCCATGCCATAGCATCCCAGGGCTGTAATGGTGGCAGTCACACCCACACACAGTGGGGGACAACCGCCCACATGGGCCGCCCATGGTAGCACACAGCTGTGATGCCAGTGCGCCAGAGGCTGAGGCAGGAGGAGCAGAGCACAGCTGGGGGTGTAGCTCAGAGCTTTGGGGGCTCAGCCGGCCGCCAGCGCTGGGAAATGAGTGCCGCAGATCAGTGCTTGGCGCAGGTTCCCTCGCTTCCCGGAGGAGGAAACGTGGGCGGGGCCAGCCCGCTGCTTGGCTTTATTTTTTGTTTTATAAGTTAACACCTGGCAGAAGTCAAAAGGCGTGGATCATATTCTGCAGACAAATGACAGCCTCCCTCCAAGTGTGTTTTACAGTGACGAATGAGAAGACAGCCATGTTTTAGGGAACACTGAATACACATTTTTCCCTACATTCTGTTCGCTTAAGATTTTTTTTTTTACATTTATTGTGTGTGTGTGTGTGTGTGTGTGTGTGTGTGTGTGTGTGTGTGTCCAGCTCAGCCCACCAGGGGGCGTGGCTGGCTGGCATGTGGTGCTGGGGGATCGAACCGTGGTCCCTGTGCTTTTCCAAGCTTGTTCCAAATAGGTGCTTTAGACCACTGAGCCATCTCTCCAGCCCCTGTTCGCTTAAGATTTTTCTAAAAAACACGGGCTGGGGCATGGCACAGTGGCTTCCATCCCCTGAACTGAGAAGAAATGGAGATAAAGAGGTCACAGACTTGAGTGTAGGGGGAGCCAGGCAGGCACACACCTGTGCTCCCAGCCCACTGGAGGCTGAGGCAGGAAGATCTGAGTTCAAGGCCAGCCTGAAATACACAGCAAGACCTTGTCTCAAAAAAATAAAAAGAGCCAGCCAAATAGTAGATTAAAGCGCCTGCAAGCAGGAACAGGGGCCCAGGGGTTCAATCCCCAGGCCTGCCATGTGAGCCCTGCAGTTGAGACTGGGCATGGTGGTGTGTGCCTGTAATCCCAGCTCTTAGGAGGCTGTGAACAGGTGGCCAGTCCGATCTAGTAGTGAGAGCCTGAACACCCTGTGGGCCCTTCCCTAAAATACCAAAAAAAAAAAAAAAAAAAAAAAAAAAAGGGCACAAAGGGTGGCCCACAGGGCCTGTGGCACAGCCCCTGCCCTATGACAAGTCTTCCGGCTGTGGCTAGCCCCTCTGGACTCTTAAGGCTTGCCTCCTGTGGAAGACAGCCCGTTGCCCAGAGGGGAAGCTGAGACCCGGGCCATCCACACAAGTCCCCTGGGTACGTGCGCCATGCCCACGCAGCAGGCCACTGCTTCCCACCAAGCCCAGCCTTTGCTCCTGCTTGTGAGAGGCTGGACTCGGACTGCAGGGTCGGGGTGGGTCCCAAGCTGAGAAAGACGGGCAGATCTGGCTCCAGAGACTGCTTTTTATGCTTTTGGTTTTTGTCTTGCAGTGCTGGGGTGGAACCCAGGGCCTTGTACATACTAGGAAAGCACATACCCTTGAGTTCTGTCCTTGGCCTTTATTTTAACTTGTTAATTAAGTTCATGGTATGGGGGATTGAACCCAGGGTGCTCCACCACTTAGCTACGTGCCCAGTCACTGTTTCAGGGTCTCCCTAAGTTACCCAGGCTGGATACAAGCTTGCCTGCCATAGCCTCCTAAGTAGCTGGAACTACAGGTGTGCACCCCACATACACCCAAGCACTTGCTCGATTTTTTTTTTTTTTTTTTTTTTTTTTTTTTTTGGTTTTGTGTCATTTTTGAGACCAGGTCTTGCTACACGGTTCAGGTTGGACTTGCACTCCCAGGGATCCTCCTACCTCAGCCCCCCGCAGAGCTGGGATGATAGGCACACACCACCTCGCCCCTGCTTGCTTGTAGGATGACCACGCAGGACACGACTGTCCACAGATATAGCCAGGCAGTACCCGCACTGGGCGGAGCACATGGAAGAAATGGCCAAGAAAAAGGCCTTCAGCCCACTGTGGTCATGGGAACCTCTCCCGGAGCCTGGGGCAGGACATCACTGGAGCGGGAGTTGAAGGCCAGTGTGGGCAATGTGAAAAGCCTGTCTCAGAACAAAACAAAACCTGCTAGCTGGAAAATACGCTTGAGATTTTAAGGAATGAGCTGCGTCCTGAAAGATACAATTCAGTCGCACACACTGCATGGTTGGTAGCTGCAGGCGCTGCTCTGTGGCAGTACATGAGGCCGAAGGTGGAGGCTCGCAAGGGCAAGGGCAGCCTGGGCAACTTGGAGGTACTGCCTCATTTTCAAAAGTGTTGGTGCTGAGCACTTGCTGAGCCCAGCCTGGGGGTCGTCCTCTGGCCAGCCTTGCACATCCATACCATTGCAGGACCATGGCGTTGGTGGGGCGGGCTCTCCTGTCCCTGCGTCCCTGCCCTTCCCTCTCGGGAGCCAAGTCACAGTGAGCTCAGCGAGGAGACCCTTTCCGCCCTGCAGACTTGGAAGGAAGCGTGCTCAGGAGCACGTGCAGCAGCCTTTGTTCCCTGGCAGCTGTGCTGGGAGGAGGAGAAAGCAGATTTGAAGCAAAGCAGCCGCTTCCTGTGGCGCTAGCTTGGCTTCCTGTGGACCATTGTCCCTAGCTGCCACCAGTGTCCCCAGCGTCTGCTTGCCACTCCTCAGCCACGTGTCTGAGGGGCACTTAGTTGTTCTTTCCTGGTAGCACTTCCCACCCTGTATCTAAAGCCACCACCATTGGGAGGCTGAGGCAAGAGGGTCACAAGCTTGAGCCCAGCTTGAACAATTTAATGAGACCCTGTCCTAAAATAAAACTAAGGGGTTTAGAAGCTAGGAGTGCAAGCAGTAGGCTCCACCCCCTGAGCCCCTCCCTGGGTGACACTTGGCTCCTCAGTTCCTGTGTTGGCAGGCGCCCTGTGCCTGACTGCCCATCAGAAAGCCGGAAACAGGAACCCATGTCCCTTGTGTCCAGGGCCATGCATCCATGCAAGCATATTCCTGTCCCCTTGAGGGGCCACAGCCATTGCAGCATTCCCTGTGGCCTTGGGTCTGCCAGCTTAGGCAAAGGCACCAGCTCCACCCAGCCCGGGAAGGTCACAGCCAAAATATCCAGGCTGAGCTAGCCCTTTCTGGAAATGGCTCCTGTTCCCTAATGCTTCCCCAGCCTCTCACAGAGTCCCTGTACCCTGGGCAGGATGGCAGCAAGGACGGTGGTGGTTGCCTTGACTCCCTGAAAATCTCCCTGAGATCAAGCGATCAAAGACCCAGGCCAGGGACTGGTGAGATGGCTCAGTGGTGTAAAGCACCTACTTAGAACAAGCTTAGCAAAGTACAGGGACCGCAGTTCAATCCCCCAGCATCACATGCCAGCCAGCCCCGCCCCCTGGTGGGCTGAGGTGGCCACACACACACACACACACACACACAAATAAATAAATAAATAAATAAAGAATTTTTTTTTAAAAAAAGACCCAGGCCAGGCACCCAGATGAGGCAGTCTAGCATCAGTCAGGAGTGGCAATGGCTTTGTTGGTTTTTTTTTTAGGACAAGGTCTACAGGGTCTCACTGCATAGATCCCACCTGTTTACAGCTTCCTAAGTGCTGGGATTACAGGCGCATGCCACCACACCCAGTCTCAATGACCCTCTCAGTGCGCCCCAGGGGCAGGGATGGCATGGCAGGCCCAGGAATTGAACTCCCAGACCCTACCTCTGCCTAAGCAGGCGCTTTAATCCGCTGAGCTATTTGGCCAGTCCTAAGGTGATGGCTTTTTTGACCTTGGACCCATTTTACAGATGGCTGAGGCCAGAGGGTTGGGTTTACCGGCCACCAATAAGCCTCATATCCTGAGGGCTCTGTGGCTGCCTGAAGTTCAAAACAGACCTGTTGACTTGAAATGATGGCTTGAAACCTACCTCTCAACCAAACAGAGCTCTGTTGTCTAGTGGCTGTAGGGAAACACAAGCGCAGCTTCTGATTGGGCCAACCTAGTGTAGATGCCCACCTCTGAACCAATCACAGTGGCCCAAAGGCATCAAAGTGGGGGAGCCTGGGTGGGTGGAGCCACAACCAGAAGCCACTCCGGGTCCAGGGAGACGGCTCAGTAGAATAGGTGCTTCCCTGACCAGTGCAAGGGCCTGAGTTCAATCCCCAGTTCCGCCAAAACAAAACAAAACAAAACAAACAAACAAACAAAAAACAACCCAGAAGCCACTCTGGTGCATTTGCCCCTTCAGCCACCTCCTGGGCTCTCCAGAAGAGGAAGGGAGTTTCCAGAATCAGGCCGAGCATGTTCACATTCTCACCAGTTTACTAGGGAACCGCAAGCTCAGGGATGTGGAGCCTTGGACAGCTCTGTGCTGATGACCTTCCGGGCTAGGAGCAAACCAAATGCACCTGATGAGGGTGGATGCAGAATGGCCCCTTGTCTGCCCCAGTTTGGGCCATGGTCTGAGATGTAAGATGTCCTTTCTGCCTGCCGTCTCTGGCCACCAGCAGAGCTCTAGGCTTGCCACACAAAGAGTAAGAGCCAGGGGCTGGGGAGATGGCTCAGTGGAATAAGTGCTTCCCTGGCAAGTACAAGGGGCTGAGTTCAATCCCCGGTTCCACCAAAAAACAAGGAGTAAGAGCTAGAACCAACTTCCTGTGTGCCTTCCACATGTGTGCACAACATGATGGCAGGTGACCTGTTTATGACCCTTCCTCCCCCTGCTAGTGCCTGCTATACTGTAGATAATAAACATGAAAGGTTTGGGGCACATTTCTGAGAAATAGCTTTATTGGGGTACAATTTCATAGCAATCAGTTCAAACTAGATGTGGTAGCCCTTAACTGTCATCTCATCTACTCTGGAGGCTGAAACAGGAGGATCCCTTGAGCCCAGGAGTTTGAGACCAGCCTGGGCAACATAGACCACTTTCATATAAAATATAAATATGTGTCCTGTGCTTCTGTTTCTCAGGGGACCCTGGCTGATCCGGTCCCCCAGGCCTCACACAGGACAGTGGGCTGGACTTGCCAGCATGGCATGAGCTGCAAACACTGGCCTGGCCAGATCTCCCTGCCTGGGTCTGGAGTTGCTCTCAGTGTTTCCTGGCAATAGGGACACGTCTAGTGGGAGGCTGAGCCAAGAGGGCTGATGTTCAAGCTCAGCCTGACAACTTAGAGATTGTGGCTCAAAAGAAGAAATCAAAAGAACTAGGGATGTGGCTCACCACAAAGGCCTTAGTTTCCACACTCAGTCCTTGAAGCAAGGTGTCAGATGTCCCGAGGGGATGGCGGACCTGGGCATTTCAGACAGGACACCCCTACCTGACCTTCCCTCAGTCTCTGTGCCCACTGATTGCCCCTCACTTCCCCCCTTCACCTGTGGCGTCAAGGGCCCCTCCTTAGCCCAGGAGGAGGACCAAACTGCTAGGCTCTCCAGAAGAAGGGAGTTTCCAGAATCAGGCCGAGCATGTTCACATTCTCACCAGTTTACTAGGGACCCGCAAGCTCAGGGACATGGAGCCTTGGACAGCTCTGTGCTGATGACCTTCTGGGCTAGGAGCAAACCAAATGCAGATAACCCTGTCCCATGGGGGAGGGCACAAAGGACACTAGAGTTGCAAGCTAGCCTCTGCTTGGGGGATAGAGAGAGGCAGAGATGACACTGGGAATTGAAGGACACCTAGGAGTTCAACAGATGGAGTTTTCAATGGGTAAGGCATGTACCAAAGCTAAAGACAGCCAGTGTCCTCACCTGTGGTGTGACCTCAGGGGTCACAGATGAACCTTCCCAAGATCACACACCTGTTCCATCCCAAGAGCAGCTTCTACACCACAATCTGCATCTTAGGCATTGGTTTACTTTGGGAACAGTGTCTCCCTAGGCATTTCAGGCTGGCCACAACTGCACTCTGTAGCCCAGGCTGGCCTCAAACTCACAATGATCCTCCTGCCTCAGCCTCCTGAGTGCTGGGATGACAGGCACGTGCCCCCAGGCCAGCTGAGTGTCCTGCCCAATTCTTATTTGGGAGGTAGAGAACCTGAACAAGACTCCAACTCAGCACACTTGCTCCAGGAAGAGCTGCTGAGAGGCCCGTGTGTGCTGGCCTTGCGCAGGGCCTCTGCCCACCCTCCGCTGAGCTGGCCCCCACCTCAGCGGTTGCCCCAGGGCTAGGCCGGCTCTGCGCTGTCAGCAAAAGCAGCTGAGCGGAGGCCAAGGTGATACCACTGGCCAGGAAGCAGAGCCTTCCTTCCCCGGGAACGCCAGGGGGCCCTGCCCCATGGGTGCACACCCCGCCCTCCTTTTTCATGTTTTCCTTTTCCTGTCTTTTGCCAAAGAAGAAGCCTGATGTGCAACATACTCTAGCCAGGCCAAGTTCAAATTCCCAATCATGGCTGCTGCCTACCATCCCTGTGCTACAAACCCTGGCCTGTCCCAACTGTACAGGATGAAAGATATGGCCAGACTCCCTGGCCTTCTCTAAACCTGCACAGGCCTGTAATCCCAGCACGCAGGAAGCTGAGGCAGGGGGTCACAAGTTAGAGCCCAGCTGGGGCAACTCAGTGACTTAGACAGTCTCAAAATAAAAGGTAAAAAGGCAGGATCCGCGGGATAGCTCAGTGGACTAAGCACCTGCTTAGGCAAGCGCAGAGACTGCGGTTCAATCCCTGGTAGCACATGCCACCCCCGCCCCGCCCCCAGGGCACGCTGAGCTGGTAAAGCGGGGCCAGGGAGATGGCTCAGTAGAATAAGCACTTCCCTGGCAAGCACAAGGGCCAGAGTTCAATCCTTGGTTCCACCAAAAAAGTAAAAAGGCTGGGAGATGGAGCTCAGTGGTAGACCACTCGTGGGGGGGTTCAATCTCCAGGAAAAAGGGGAGCAGGGGCACTCACCAAGTCCTGTCTCAAAAAGAAAGAATGCCCCAGAACAACAAAACAAGTTAATTTGCCAGGTGGTGGTGGTGCACGCCTGTAATCCTGGCCAGTCTGAACTGCACAGTGTCTCAAAAAAGCAGAAGTAAGGAAGGAAGTGTGAGTGTGAGACTGGAGGGATGAATGAAGGAATGCTCGGAATGAAAATGAAGCAGTCACGGACCCGACCGGAGCATCTCCAGAAGGCACTTTCCTCCACGCAGGCCACAGTAGGGCCCCCGGCCCGCGATTCAGAGCTGGGACGACGACAACGACGACGGAGTGCCTTCTGCACCCTGTGGAGCGACAGCGACGGTCACCCGTGCGGACCTGCAGCCGCAAGGCCCCGCCCACTGTGGGCCCCGCCCCCAGCCCACCCACCAATCGAGACGGGCCCGCCCACAGGCTCTCTCCTGAGGACCCCGCCTCCACTTGGCTCCAGCCCTGGTCCGAGCTGTGCTAACTTGGTGGGGCCCGCAAGACCAGGCCTTGCGCATGCGCAGCCAGCGCCCGACCGCTGAACGGTACCCTAACCCTCCTCGCTAGCTTCGAGTCTCGTGTGCCCTTCTGTGGTGGGGACGCAGGAACTGCTTCCCCCAAACTTCCCGTGCCCGGCCCTGCCCTCTGACTCGGTGTCACTTCATGTCTCGCCCCCTCTGCCTGCAGCAGGAGACCCTTGTCAGTGACCTTGAGCAAGGGCTCTGCCGCCTGTGACTCGGTTTTCCCAATCTTGGTGGGTTGCTGTGAGGAAGAACGTTGAGGATACAGACTAAGCAAAGTGAGCACACAATAAATGCTCATGATGAGCTCAGTTTGTGTAGACGGAGAGGGGAGCAGATCTGGGAGGAGCCGGAGGGGGCAGTGGCCCCTGCCTCAGTTTCCCCATATATCAGGTGGTCCCAAAAGCCAACGGCAGGTCCAGTCTTGGGGCAGCACACAGCAGGCCCTTTCTAAAAGGCTGTCTTCCCACGACCGTCACCGCTGAGTCACTTGAGCATCCCTAGTGGTTGCTGGCATCAACAGGTGGACCTTGTGGGGTCCCAGGCCAGCCACCGCCCCGGCAAAAGCCGGAGGCTACCATAGCTGGGTGCGATACCGATACTCAGTTTGGGCCGGCCTTGAGCTCACTTTGTAGTCCAGGCTGGCCTCACACTCATAGTGAGCCTCCTGCCTCAGCCTCCAGAGCACTGGGATTACAGGCTGGACCATCACATCCCTCTAGTGGGGAGGGTCCGGTTTTAGGGACTCGAAAAAAATAAACTAGCAGTTCACAGGCATCACTTCTGTTGTGGCAGAGGTTCGAGGTGCACCGGGCCTGTAGCAGCCTGCAGCCCCTGCCCAATGCCTGGACTGAGACGAGGACCCGGGTCCCCTGATTGCAACCCTAACCCCACATTCCCGTGTTCATGGGATTTGGAAGTGAGGCCTTATTGGGCTTTTGAGGACAGAGTCAGGATGAAAGGATGAATCCATTTGGGGATTAAGGGATTAGCAGATTAATAGGTCATTAAGAGGCTGACTCTGTTCTTCCAGCCAGTGCACTCTGACTTGCCTGTCTAGGCTTGCCCCAGATGCCCTCGGCCACCTATAAAGCAGCAACAAAGCCTTTCCTCCTCCTCATTTTTTTTTTTTTTTTTTCGCCGAATGCCTTCAAGGCATGACTGGCTGTCTTGTGTTGTGGGGATCGAACCACAGCAACCTGAGCCTGACTGCTTTGTTGAAGCAGCCACTTAAAGAACTGAGCTAAGGGGCAGGCCCCCCTCCTCCTCATTTTGAGGCAGTCTCTCCTGACTCAGCCTTCCGAGCACACGGAGAGAAGACAGGAGAGCCCAGTTCGGGTCCCATGGAAGTCCCTACAGCCTCACAGCCATGATGCAACGTGCTCCCCTCACCCCCAGCTCCCAGCAGCCCTACCTCCCTCGTTCTGTCCCTTGGCCCCAGCTCCAAGCCAAAAGAACGCAAATTGCGCCCCAGGCCCCGCCCTCCACGACCATCCCATTTACATAACTCCATCCCTCCCCCCCCCCAGCACCCTCCCACCTCTGCCTCCCTCAGGCCTAGGTCTGGACTGCAGTATGAGTTGGTTTCTTTCCAAGCAGATGAGGCTGTTCATACTTTAAACATTCTTTGAGTGCATCTTCCATACTAAGTGGTTTTTCCAGTGTGACAAGCCCAGAGCTGACCTACAACAGGCCTTGGTGGACCCTAAAGAAACTTCCTGTCCCCTCAACCTCCTATGTACCTAGCATTCAAGATCATTTATTGAGCTCGGACTGTGTGCTGGGAGAGGAGCAGACCGCTGACCCTGCAGCCTCTGAGCGCCCTCCGCCCTGCAGGACCCTCCTCACACACCTCGTCACACAGCCCTGCTTCTGTGCCGTGCCAGCCTTGAGCCCAGCCTTCTCACTGAGCTACAGCCTCAGCCTTGCAAAATACTGTTATTTGACAAAGGGTCTCACTAAATTGCCCAGTCTGAGCTTGAATTTGTGATCCTCCCGTCTCAGGCTCCCAGAGTTCTGAGATTATAGGCATGGGCCACCTGTCCACTTGCTTTACAGAGAAATTGAGAGAAAGGGCCAGTCAGCATGATGGCGTGTCTATAAATCCAGCTACTTGGGAGGCCCAGGCAGGAGGATTGCCAAGTTTAAGCCCAGCCTGAGACTGTCTCAAAATAAAATAAATAAATCAAAATGGTTGGGTTCCATCCCTGGCACCACAAAATAAATAATAAATAAACAAAAAATGTAAAAAATGAATTGTGATTCTACCTATTAGACTGTCCCAAGCCTGTGGCCCCAGGAAGTAACCTAGCCGCCTAAGCAGAGTAGATCAGTTAAATAACTCCCCGGGAAGCTGGAAGTCAAGCGTGGAAGCAGGAAAAAGCTGGTGGGGCTGGGATAGATCAGCCCAGAGTGATTCGGCCTGGCCAAAGAAAGGGGACGGGAGAAGCCGGGAGGGGAGGGGAGGACAAAGCAGCTGTGGTGGTACATACCTGTAATCCCAACCACTCAGGATGATCTCAAGTTCAAGTCTAGCTTCAGCACCTTAGCACAACCCTATCTCAAAATAAAAAGGACAGGGGTATGACTCAGTGTCCCTGGGCTCTGGGCAGACACTGCCGGCCTCTTGCCAGCCTGGCCACACTAACAGCCTGAGCCTCAGGAAAACCCTGGGAGACATGGGGCAGAGCTGAGGGAGGGAGGGAAAGAGGACTGGCCTCACTGAGATGGGAGCCGGCATGCAGAAGGGATGTGGACAGAGAAGGGTGCACAGGGCAGGGAGGATGGGGGAAGGGAATGGAGGGGTAGGGTAGGGCCAGGGGAAAGGGATGATGAGAGGATGCTGCCGGTGAGCAGGTGGGTGGATAGGAGTCAATGGAGCGGCGCAGGTGGGAAGGAAGTGTAGATGGCAGGATGGATGGGTGAGCAGATAGTGGGTTGGTGGTGAGCACTTGAGTGGGGATGGGCAGGTGCACCTTGGGGCCTACCCCTCTCCTCATGTCCCTCCTGTGAGCACAGAGCTCATGGAGCCCATCCCAGTGGTGGTGACTCCCTGGTGCCATCTCCAGGGCTGCTGCTCTGTGGCCCTGCCTGCAGCCACCTCCCTGCTGAGCCCCTCGCAGGTGGCAGGCAGCCCAGGGCCCAGCGGGACACCCCAGAGTGGAGCCAGCTCCCTGAGAGCCCTTCTCCCCAGCTAGCCCTAAACCTTGGCATTTGATTTTGAGACACACTCTCCCTGAGATGCCCAGGCTGGCCCTGGCCCTGCAGTTTTCCTGCCTCAGCCTCCTGCGCAAATGGGGTCCCAAGCTGGGTCCACAGATCTGGGGAACGCTTTGCTCTTCAGCGCTAGGATGGACCCCAGGACCTTGAACACACTGGGCAGATGCCCAGCACTGAGCCTCATGCCAACCACAGGGTTTATCATTTTTCAGCAAGAGAGCTTGATGCCTCCTCCTGCCCCGGCTCCTGCACGTTTCTCGGGCTGAGCTGCTTCCATTGTCACTACCTCAAGCATTTCTCCAGAGTCCACCAAACATGCATGTGTCCTGCAGGAAGCCCTCAAAAGAGCCATCTCAGGCCCAGGCCAGAAGGACGCAGAGCAGGACGCAAACCCTGAGTCTCCACTGTGTATGAGGTCAGCACTCGATAGGTGCCCCTCCGCTCCAAAGCCATCTGTGGCTCCCCAGGGCTCTGAACACGAAGTCTGTGTTCCCTGTGGGGCCCACAGACACCTGCCCCCCACCTGTGGCTGTCGCTGCATGGCTCCCTGTGCCCTCCCAAACTGCTGCATGTCCTCAGCACTGCACCCTGCACATGCCAACCTCAGGACCATGTCCCCTTCAGCTCCCACTCCAGGTGGGGCCCACTGCGCTCCTATCTCCCCCTCGCTATGTGTTGTCCAAAGCCTCCCTCCTCCCTGCCTCAGCCCCAGGAGGGTGCTCCCATAGGCAGGGCTCTAACAAATATGGATGTCTACTAAGCCTCAGGAGCACACCTGACAGTGCCCCTGGGCTGAGCTCGGATTGTCCCGACTGGAATCAGACTCCCTCCCTCCTCACTCCTGCTAAGGACACTGGTGGTCCCAAGGCCGCAGGGAGGGCTGGCATGGTCGAAGATCCAGGCTTGGGCCCTGTTTGCACTCACAATTATTTGGAGGAACACCTCAACCTCTGTTATGACAGTGGGAGCGGGGTGCAGCAGGACAGCCAGAAATTGCAACACTGCCTGGGCAGCTGAACAAGACCCTGCCTCAAAATAGAAGTTAGAAAGGGCTGCAGGCATAGCTCTGCGTGTGGTCTTGCATTCAGTCCTCAGTGCTGGAAGGCAGCAAGAATGGAGAAAGGGAGGCAGAGGCCTGGGTCCCAGGCGCACCCTTGGGCAGAGGCTGCCACAGACACCCCGGGCTGCAAAGCCAGGTTGGCAGCTTCCTGGAGGACTGTAGCCTGGGGTCACCAGGGAGGAGAACAGAGCTGTGGGAGGCGGATAGCGAGGGCCTTGGGAGGGCACAGAGAGGAGACTGGGACGGGTGGCTGATCTGACTGCAATGGGATGGGGGGCAGAGGCTGTGGGAACACTGGGCGTGTCGACATGGGCTTCACCCCTGGGAATGTGGCCCCCAGAGCCCTCAGGCCGCCTCCGCACCCCTCTGTGCGCACACAGCTGTCCCCACACAGATGGAGCGTGGGAGGGGCGGAGGCTACTGCCACAGCCTGGCGCAATCCGGGAGCTTCCGGGTGGGGTGTGGGCTACCCAGGCCGAAGGCCTGCAGGGCAATGGCTCCCTGGCACCTTCTGGATGAAACCTGTGTGTGTGGCAGCGGCCACAGGCCCTGGCCACTGCTGACCACTGCCCCTGGCCACAGTGATCCTGCCACCCCCCACCCATTCCACTTTGCCCTCCCTGCGTTCTCCAGCCTATCTCAGCCCCAGGACCTTTGTACTTCCCTGCCTGCTGCCCAGCGTGCCCTTGGGAATCACCTGGCTCAGGGCAGAGGGTGAAGAGATCACAGCATGGCACAGACCCCTGATCCTAGCACACAGGAGGCTGAGGCAGGAGAATGGCTGCAAGTTGGAGGCCAGCCTACATGACACAGAGAGACCTTGTCTCAAAACAATGAAAACAAACAGAAAATGGACCTTCAGACCAATGGGGGCCCAGACTTCACACACCTGGCTGGCTGGTGCCCTCCAGATGTAGCTGCCCAGGACCCCCCAGGATTCTGGCCAGAGGCCCAGGACCCAGAGCCCCCCAGGCCTGAGCCCAGGTCCCCAAGTCCCTTCTGATGTGGCCGCGATTTCTCCGCCCCACTTTCTGCCCTTCACGCAGTGGATGTCGGAGCCCTCAAGAACGGTGGTTCCAAAAATACCCGGGTGACCTAGCTCCAGAAAATGGGCCACCCTGCCCTACCACCTGGCACCCCGGAGGTAATTAGTGCGTACCTCGAATTAGGGCAATGAGGTCTGTGGGAAGCAGGCTCCCCCCCAAGCTATGGCATTCCCCTGCAGCCCCCCGTCCTGGGCACACAAATCCAAGCTAGCTGGATCCCACTCCTGGTCTCCTCCCGGCCTGTGGCTTCCCAGGGCCCTGAAGTTGAGGGACTCACTTGGGCCCCACTCTGGTTCAAGCTGATCACCTTGAGTAATGCAAAATCACCAGAACAATTGAGTCACAAGGCTCCTTCTCTCTGGGCCCTCCTGTGCCCCTCTGTACCCTGAGATGCACTCAGGCTCCAGGAGCCAGAGTTGAACACAGACTCCTAGACCACTGACACAAGGGCTAGAACAGAAGAAGGGAAGGAGATGGGGAGGGGATGCAGAAGAAGAAAAGGGGGACATTGTAAGTGGGGTTTCAAGGGATGAATAGGAGTTTTCAAAGAAGCTAAAGTATGGCGTCTGCTCCAACTAGCAATGGCTAAGGTAAAGGAGAGAAGGAAGAGGATGGCTATTGAGGTCACAAGCTAAAGATTGAGAATATCATGCCAGGTTGGAGACATTTCTGGGAACTCATGGCTGACTTCCACCCTTGACAAAGAATATCTTATGAATTTGGTTCAGAAATGCAGTCACAGAGGCTGGGGAGATGGCTCAGTAGAATAAGCGCTTCCCTGGCAAGTGCAAGGACCTGAGTTCAATCCCTGGTTCCGCACAAAAAAAAGAAAGAAAGAAAGAAAGGCAGACACTGTGGTGCAGGCCTATAATCCCAATACACAGGAGGCTGAGGCAGAAAGATCAAGCTGAGTTCAAGGCAAGACTGGGCTACATAATGAGAGCCTGTTTAAGAGAAACAAACACAAGAACAAAAACAAAATAAAAAATTTGGCTGAAAAAAATTAGGGTGTAGCTCAGTGGCAAAGTGGTGAGCTCCACCTCCAGTACCTTAGCAAAAGAGAGGAAAAAAAGATTGTGGATCAAGACCTATCTCGAAATTTATTATTATTATCAGTAGTAGTATTTCATCATTTGCAATACTGAGAACTGAACCCTGGGCTTTCACACTGAGCTACCTACCGACCTTTTTGGGTTTCGAGACAGGATCTTGCCTCATCACTAAGTTTTCCAGTCTGGGTTGGCGTTTGCAATTCCGTCTTATCCTCCCAAAGTGTGGGGATGATGACAGGCGTGTGCCACTGTACCCACCCTTAATAAACATAACACTTACAACTTCAAGCATTTACAGTAGGCATCTCCTGCGTGTGGATGGGGAAACTGAGGCACCGAGCTCGGCCTTCCAGGTTGCAGTGGGGCAGGAGGTGCCAGTGGCTGGTTCTCCGGCTGGGATTAGAGTCCTGGTCATCAGCGCCCTCCCCTCCTTGAGCTCACTGCATCCTGCAAGAGCTGCTCAACCGTGCTTCTTCACCCCTCCTGCAACAGTGAGCTCATTCCCCCCGCACCCCGGAAGAAAACCCAGGTCTTGGGGAAACGCCCCACTAGTCAGCTGCCTCGGGCCGGAGGCCGCAAGCCCCGCGTCTCGTCGCCCATTGCTGCTCCGCGCCATCATCACATTCCCCAGGCCCCTGAGGAGGGCGAGGGCACTGAGGCGGCTTCAGGTCCCGTGCGTTCTAGGGCAGGTGGGGTGGGGAGGCGGCTTCAGGTCCGGTGCGCTCTAGGGCAGGTGGGGTGGGGAGGCGGCTTCAGGTCAGGTGCCTCCAGGGCAGGTGGGGTGGGGAGGCGGGCAGGGCGCAGCGCAGCTCTTGGCTCCGTAGCCGTCTCCGCCCACACAGGGAGCCGAGTCTGCTAAGAGTCTGCTCGGGCCCAGCGCCCAGCCGCTTCCCCCAGAGTAGCCACATGGCCCTGCCCCGCCGCCAGCCGCCACTTGGCGAAGCTTGGCCACCGGCACCAGCCCCACTTACTTCTGGACCTTCTCATGACGCTGTGTTAAGACAGCAAAGTCACTGGGAGCTGAACAGACGGTATTTGCTTTGTTCCCTCCAGCGCTGGAGCGTTGTGTGGCTTCGGGCCTGAGAATGAAGTCAAGCGTTCGCCTCTGCTCACGCGGGATGATGCTAGGACCTGCAGGGAAGTTGAGGCCTGGACCCCACGCCTCATTGTCCCCGGTGATGGAACAGCTGCTCTCGTGCTGAGGTGGCCAGCTCTGGAGAAGCTAGGGTGATGTCGGGGTGCAAGGAGGCACCCCAGATACAAGCAGGGAGGGAAGCAGGAGCTGACAGCCAGCCCCTAGAGGAACAAGTCCAAAGGCCACGCCTGTCATTCCAAAGGCAAAGCACTCTGGGAGGCTGAGGCCAGCCTGGACTACACTGTGAGACCTTGTCTCAAATGACAACAGAAATCCCCAGAAAACAAACCCCCCAGATGGCTTGGCCTGGAATTCACCCACAAGCCACGGAAGGCGCAGACGGGGAGTCTCTACCTGCTTGGCCAGAGGAGCCGAGAGTAATCCGCAGCCCCAGGTGCCAGGTGGCTCTGGAGGTTCCCAGGGACCACAGAGCACCAGGGTCACAGTGGAAGGAGCCCCAGGACCAAGCCCCCAATCACCTCCTTGAGGATGCACTGCTGTGATCCGGGGTGGGGGGCGAGGAGGCCCAGGTGTCCCCGCGTCCAGCGCAGCCCAGCTCTCGCTGTCGTCTCACCCTTTCCTCGCGTTCTCTCCGATGCTGGGCAGAAGCCGGGGCTCCTGGACCCTCAGGCACTGACCACTGCCCCCCAGGCCGCCTGGGTGTCTGGGGAGAGGACAGCGTGGCTAGACCCCTCCCACGCGCGCCGTGGCAGCAACTGTAGTCTGCAGGCTCCTGACCCGGTGGATGCGGAGGGAAGACCCGACCCGCAGAGGCCCGAGATTAGGGGTCCGGGCTGGGCCTGCCAAGGCATGCGGGTGTCCAGTTCTGTTTGTCCATCTGCTTCCTGTGTCGCCTCGGGCTCTGGGTCGCTATCATTCCAGATGTCCCCCCGTGTTGCTCTGTCCCCACCCCTTGCCCCTTCCCGGGTAGAGGCCCCAACTCCCCTCCCCCTCGCACCCCTCCCCTTCCCCCGCGGCCGGCAGGGGGCGCGTGCGGCGCTCGGGCCGGGAGGCGGGGCGGGCGCGTCGGGACCGTCGCCGCTATGGGACCGGAGGCGGCGGCGGCGGCGGCGGCGCAGACAAAGGCGCGGGGAGCAGCGGCAGCGCGGAGCAGCGGCGGGGCCGCAGGAGCGCAGGGTGAGCGGCCGAGTGCGCGGGCGAGGCGGGGACCCTGAAGTTCGACGCTCGCTTCGGGGGTGACCCCAAGTCCGGGAGCACGCGAGGTCCCCACGTTCCGGACCCAGCGTAGGCGAAAGCTGACGGGGGGAGGTCCAGACGTTCCGGATTCAGGGTGCGGGGGCGGCGCAAAGTGGGAAGCGGGGGTCCCCGAAGTTGGAGACAGAGGCCTGGTGGATAGGGGTAGGGGTGGGGATCAGGGCCGAGATCTCCAGAGTTCCGCGGGCGAAGGAGGAGGACCCCGAAGTTCCAGAGCGGGGGTTGGGGAACAGAGGGCGGACCCCGGAGTACTGGCTCCGGAGTCGGGCGGCTGTGTGGGATCCGGGAACTTGCAGAGTCGGGTGGCTCGTCCTGAAGTTGGGGCGCGCGGAGCCCTCCGGCCGCTGTGGGGGACGCAGCCCACGTGGACCCCGGGTTCCTAGTTGGGGCGCCTAGAAGGAACCCTCCCCGCCGGCCGCGGCCCGAGGAGTCCCGGACACTCGGGGTGTCGCCCTGCAGCCCCACGCCCTCCTCGGCGCGTGACTCGCGGAGTCGGTAACTTTCCCGGCGCTGCTGCGAGTCCGGGCAGGAGCAGCTCGGCCGGAAGGGCTTGGGTTCTGGGGATCCCTGCTCCCCAACCTCAGTCAGGCCCGAGACCTGACCTCACTCCGTGCCCGAGTTCGAGACCCTGGGACCCGGACCGCAGCTGCCTAGTGCATGGTGTGGGATTCCGCAAACCCCCTGCCCTCCGGGAGCTCTCACGCTCCGAGCTTTTCCCGGGTCTTCTGCGGGTCGCCTGGAGGCAGATTTTGGGGTACAGGGATTGCATCAGGAAGGAAGGGTGGTGCAGCTTTGCCGGCTTCTTGGGGTGGTGGACCCCAGGGAGCGCTGTCCGCCTAATCTTGTATTCTGCCTGCCCCCTCATGGTGGGCGCCAAGACCGACCGTGCAGATCTATCAAATCTTTAATTTTTTTTTTTTTTTTTTTTTTTTTGCAGAACCAGGGATTGAACTCAGGCCCTCCCGCTTGCCAGGGAAGTGCTTATTCCACTGAACCATCTCCCCGGCCCCCAAATCTTTAATTTTTGGCTTAATTTTTTGAAATGGGATCTCTGTAGCCCAGCTGGTCTTGAAGGCCGGGGCTCAAGCGGTCATCCTGCCTCAGCCTCCCCAGAGACTCCCAGCCTATCTCCTTTATTTTAGCTAGGCTGGGTGTTCCCTGAGGGCTTGAACTGTAATTCCAAGGAGTAGTTCTGCCTAGGGTGGGTACTGAGGGGTCTCTCTGTGGGTAGAGTGTGCCCTGGTCTCCCAGCAGGTATATGGCAATGCCAGGCTTTTATTACTATCACTATAGTTTTTTGGGGGGGCTTGGGGATGGAACCCAGGGCCTTGTGCATGGTAGGCAAACGCTCACCACTGAGCTGCATCCCAGCCCTGTGAATAAGCTGGAGGTGAGTTTGCCTTCTGGCCCAGTATGAGAATGCAGTCACCTTGCACTAAGTGACTTACACTGATGGCCTCTGATTGAAGCTGTGGGGACAGGGCAGCCAGCTGGCTGGGACCTGCTGGCCCTGCAGCCTGGCCTAGGGACACTCACAGGGACACTCTCTCCCCAGGACCCAGACTGGCTACTCTTGTCCCCCTGAGGCTGCTCTGGAAGCCGGTCCAGCCCAGTCTGACCAATGTCCACAGCCAGGTGAGCTCCCAGCTGCCCTGAGGGGCATTCTGCACCCCCGTACCCCGGGAGTTGGGGTGCTGCCCTCCTGACACTCTGTCCCCTGCAGGGAGCAGCCAATCTTCAGCACCCGGGCACACGTATTTCAGATCGATCCGGCTACCAAGAGGAATTGGATCCCTGCAGGCAAGCATGCCCTCACTGTCTCCTACTTCTACGATGCTACCCGCAACGTCTACCGCATCATCAGCATTGGGGGTGCCAAGGTCTGGACAGGTCCAAGTGTGTGTGTGGGGGAGTCCCAGTGACTGTTTGCAGCCCCCTAGGTGCCTTGGGGACCAGGAAACCCTAAGGGTAATGTGCTCCTGAAGTGATTGGAGCAGGGGCTGCACATCATAGTACAAGGCACTGTCCTGTCATCCTGAGAGTTGTGTTCCATGCCATCAAGGCCATTGACCTTGAACTTTGCCCCCTGTACCAGGCTATCATCAACAGTACTGTCACTCCCAACATGACCTTCACCAAAACCTCCCAGAAGTTCGGGCAGTGGGCAGACAGTCGTGCCAACACCGTCTATGGCCTTGGCTTTGCCTCCGAACAGCATCTGACCCAGGTGGGGGCTGGGAGGAAGGAGGGAGGGACAGGACTCCAGTGGGCTCAGAGGTAGAAGCCCTTGCTACTCCAGCTCTGCCAGCCACTTGTGCTTCCTCTTATTCCCAGTCCCTGCCCTCTGCTGTCTGCTTCAAGATCGCCTGAGTTGTCCTGGTGGTACATACCTGTAGTCCTAGCCACTCAGGAGATTGAGGCAGGAGGATTGCAAGTTCCAGGCCAGAGCTTGGGCAGTTTAGCAAGCTGCTGTTGCCAAATAAAATGTATGAAAAGGGTTGGTTAGGGAGGCAGCTTGGTTGTGAGTAGTTGTGCGTTCTCTCTCTCTCTCTCTCTCTCTCTCTCTCTCTCTCTCTCTCTCTCTCTCTCTCTCTCTCTCCCTGGGTTCCATCCCCCATGCTGGTGGGGGGGAGTCTGTATGCATTGTTTCTTTTGATGATTAGTGCTTCCGTTCTGCAAAGATTCTGTCCTCTGTTTTATTCTAGAAGCATTATAATTTTCCTTTCAATGTTAGGTCTTGAATTAATTTCTGTGGGTGGTACAAGGTAGGGCTTAAGGTTCTTTCTTTCTTCCTTTTTTCTTTTTATCCAGCATGAGTATTGAGTTGCTTTTGGGCTGTTTTTCTTTTTTTGCTTCTTTTACCGTGCTGGGGATTAAACCCATGAGGTTGTTGATTTATTTTATTTTATTTTATTATTTTTTAAGATCCTTTTCCTTCACTGCTTTTGTACGATTCAAGTGGGTATGCTTGCTAGAATTTTTTTCCTTTTTTCTCGGTGGTTCTGGAGACTGAACCCAAAGCCTTTGCACTGAGCTACATCCCCAGTCCCCCTTTTTAAATTTTTTTTTTTAAATTTTATTTATTTATTTATTTGAGAGAGAGAGAGAGAGAGAGAGAGAGAGAGAGAGAGAGAGAGAGAGAGAGAGAGAGACCAGCTCAGCCCACCAGGGGGCGGGCTGGCTGGCATGTGGTGCTGGGGGATTGAACCGCGGTCCCTGATGCTTTTGCTAAGCTTGTTCTAAGTAGGTGCTTTAGACCACTGAGCCATCTCTCCAGCCCCTAAATTTTTTATTTTGAGACAAGGTCTTATCAGCTTGCTCAGGCTGTCCCAGAGCTTGGGATCCTCCTGCCTGAGCCTCCCACAATGCTGGGGTTATGGGTGTGCATGCACCACCAGGCCCTGACTCTGCCTCATTGTATTTAAAGCCACCTCTGTGACTGTCCCTCCTGCCTAGCCTGATACTTATGCTGTCCATAGGACATTGTTCTCCAAACCTTCTCCCCCTTTGGGTTTGTGGCTTATGGAGATGTACACTGTTTCCAGAGTCTTTTTCCCAGCTGACAGGGCAGGGCCTGGGTGGGGACCTGGTGGAGGCTGAGGAGGCTGCAGGGTTTGTTGACTGCCTGCTGCCCCCTTCTATGCCCCCAGTTCGCTGAGAAGTTCCAGGAGGTCAAAGAGGCAGCGCGGTTGGCCCGGGAAAAATCTCAGGATGGAGGGGAGCTCACCAGCTCAGCTCTGGGGCTCATGTCTCACCAGGTCAGCACCCTGATGTTGGAGACACCGGGTGGATGTGGGGGTCTGGGCACTGCGCCGCTGTCCAGGACGAAACCCTTACAGGTGGCTGCAATGACACCGTTGGTGGAGACACCTCCATCCCCAGGTCAACGCACCACTGACCTTGGTCATGACCCTGGTGACCTCGGCCCAGACCTCACGGGCGGCCTTGTGCTCCCACGGCAGGTGCTCCCGAGCCCTCTGGTCAGTGCCAACGGCCCTGGAGAGGAAAAGCTGTTCCGCAGCCAGAGCGCCGACACACCGGGCCCCACAGAACGTGAGCGGCTCAAGAAAATGCTGTCTGAAGGGTAAGGGATGAGGGGTGAGGGCTGGGCAGGCAAGGGTGTCAGCCTAACGTCCCTGCCCAGCTAGGCTTCTGGAGCCACGATCCTGCTGGACCTGCTGGACCGTGGTGCTATTTGGTTCTGTCCCGCCCCATTGAGGGAGTAGCTCCGCCCACCACAGTATTGCCCCGCCCCTGGCCCTATGATCCTCGCCTTGCCCTCAACTGGCGTAACTCCAGTCTAGGCACACTCACTGATGTTGCCCCGCCCACAGCACGGTTGGGGCCGCCCCCAACTTGACATGGCCCTGCCCACCAGGCATTTCTAGGCTTGTAGCGGGTTCTCCCGCCTCTCTGCAGCTCCGTGGGCGAGGTGCAGTGGGAGGCGGAGTTCTTCGCGCTGCAGGACAGCAACAATAAGCTGGCGGATGCCCTACGAGAAGCCAACGCCGCGGCCGCCCAGTGGAGGCAGCAGGTGGAGGCCCAGCGCGCAGAGGCCGAGAGGCTGCGGCAGCGGGTGAGGGCGTCCTGCCCAGAGAGCCCTCCCGGCCCTTGGCGCCTGCGGAGCTGGGACCGCGCGCCCCACCTGCCCGAGTCAGGTCACTTCGGGAACTTGGCGGCTCTCTTCTGAGGGTCCTCAAGCCTGTTGCTCTAACCAGCTGCTGTGGATAGTGGCGCACACCTGTCCTACCGCCACACTGGGAGGCTGAGGCAGGAGAATCGAAAGTTTGAGCCCAGCCTGGGCAGCTTAATGAGACCCCGATCTGAAAAAATGAAAAAGGATTGGAGTTGCAGCTCAATAGAGGGACAGTTTTTAGTTGCCCAATGTGAGGGTGGGCCCAACCATGGGGGTGAGCTCTGGGCTACGTGGACCTGGTTGGGCTGAGTGTTCTGTGGATGCAGGTGGCGGAGCTAGAAGCCCAGGTGGCTGCAGAGCCAGCCACTGCCACAGAGAAGGAGGCACCTGGCCAGCCCCTGGAGAAGCTGGAAGCGCTGGTGAGGACCAAGGACCAGGTGAGCCGCCCTGGCCAGGGCCTGCCCGCCCTTGCCACCTGAGGGACAGGACTCCCAAGCGCCCCCTTCTGTTCTAGGAGATCCAGACATTGAAGAATCAAACCGGGGGACCCCGGGAAGCCCCAGATGCTGCCGAGCGGGAGGACATGGAGCAGAAGGTGCAGGTGGGTGTAGGCAAAGGTTTAGGGGGAGGACAGGCAGGACCTACCCCTGCACTTCACCCTCACTGTGAATGGGATCAGAGCTGGGCTGGTGGTGTAGACCTTTCAGCCTGTATTCTGGGAGGCTGAGCCAGAGGAGCCCCTGGATGTGTTTTCTTCAGTATGACAGGAGCCCCAGGAGGCTCAGAGCGGAGGAGGGGGCCCACGGGGATAGTACTGAGATGCCAGTGACCCTGAGCTTGTCCCAGTGTCCCATCTCCTCCTTCCGCAGGACCTGGAAGCACAAAACTCTGAGCTGGAGCAACAGCTGCGGGCAACTGAGCGCAGCCTGGAGGAGGCAAGGGCGGAGCGGGAGCGGGCGCGGGCCGAGGTGGGCCGGGCAGCACAGCTTCTGGACGTGCGGCTATTTGAGCTCAGCGAGCTTCGGGAAGGCCTGGCACGGCTGGCC
Source organism: Octodon degus (assembly GCF_000260255.1). Lineage (NCBI taxonomy): Eukaryota > Metazoa > Chordata > Mammalia > Rodentia > Octodontidae > Octodon > Octodon degus. Next base: position 607,591 of record NW_004524858.1, read on the forward strand.
GAGGCCACACCCTGAGCCAGCACCAGTGCTTGGGTCCGAGGAGGCCCTCAGGGCTGGTCCTGCAGAAATGGGCCTTGGTGGGCACATGCGCCTGGCTGCAGTGGTCAGGCCAGGCTCATGACCCTACTGGGGTTCCAGGAGCTAACCCAGCTGACCTGGCCACGGTCAGCCTGGTGGCTGTCTCAGCTTCACTGTGTAGACTCTAGGATCCTGGGCATGCGCTGTGCCTACATTACATTTCTTAAGCCTGGCTACATGTGTGGTGTGGGCGCCTCAACCTGTCACTGCCGAGACAGAGTCTCACTGTTGTCCAGGCTGGCCCTGGAGCTTACTTTACAGGCCAGGCTGGCCTTGAACTTGTGGGGATGTCCCTGCCCAACAACCACCACTGGCTGTAGCAGGGAAGCTCTTGGCGTAGAGCTGTGCTCACCAGTCAGGGGCCAAAGTGGAGAACTGTGAATGCAGAGCAGGGAGCTAGGACAAGAGCAAGGGCTGTGCCCCAAGCCCGGTGTCTGCAGTGGCCAGCACTGCCATCCAGGCCAGTGATGTCTTGAGGCCTCAGGCCTACAATGGGGGTGGGGGAGCAACAAGATTTTTTTGGGGGGCGTCAAAAGTCACAACCATGTGAAAAGACCCCTTTATTAAGCAGTGGTCCTGGACCCATGCCACCCTCAGAGCCCACTCTCCTCTGCACCTCCAGCCGCACAGGTGTCTGTCCAAGGGTCCAGCTTGGGGGATGCTGTCTGCAGGTGCCGTGTGGTGCTCATGCTGGCCCCGGGGCTGGCTTTGGGGTCCGGGGCAGTGGTCCCCCATAGCCTGCCCTGCTGGCCACCTGCCGCCGCTTCAGTGCCTGTCCCACCTTCTCCTTGAAGCGCCGGTTTCTCTGCTTGATCTTGGCCAGCTCGGCCTTTCGCTTGGCCTCCAGGTCAGGGTCCTACACGGCAGGGCAGGGTGTTGAGCAGTTACCCAGGCCCCAGGACCACACTGCCCATCCCGGCAGCCCTGAGCTCACCTTCCCCTCCAGGATGAGCTGCTTTCGCTTGTTGATCTCCTTCTTCTCATCGAAGTGGGCCGCCTCCAATTTCTAGGGAACAAGGCAAAGCTGGTTATAGGTGGCCAGAATAGGGCACGCGGTCCTGCAGTCCTGCAACCCTGCACGGGTGCCCCAGCCGACACTCACAATCTCGCACTCCCTGCGGACCACATTGACCTGCGTGAGGATCTGCAGCACCGAGGCCTCCTCCACTGGCAGCTCCTCCAGCTGCTTCTCTGTGGGAAAGGGACAAGTGGGGACATGGCAGGGACATGCTCAGCCCTAAGCTCTAGGAGAGACGGGCATGTGAGGCCCAGGGGGTACAGATTGCTGGCCTTTAGGTTTTTGTTGGTACCAGGGCTGGAACAGGGCCTTCACGCTGTGCTCCAGCCCCAGCCCCTTGTACTTTAGGCCATTTTTGCTGAGTTGCCCAGACCAGGAATGAACTTGCAGCCCTCCTGCCTCAGCCTCTGGAGGGCTAGGATCGCAGGTGTGTGCCACCACACCTGGCTGGCTTTTTATGTGGAGGAATTACTGTGCTCCCAGCACTCAGAAGGCTGAGACAGAAAGGGTACATCAAGTTTGCCTCAAGCTACATAGCGAGACCCTGTCTCAAAAACCCCCACGCACTGGGTTGAGGATGCACTGCCACTCTGCGTTCTGCACCCACAGACTCTACCAATCATGGATTGAAACCATTAAAAAAAAAAAAAGCCAGGGCTGGTAGATGGCTCAGTGGTCTAAAGCACCTACTTAGAACAAGCTAAGCTAAGCAAAACACAGGGACTGCGGTTCAATCCCCCAGCACCACATGCCAGCCAGCCCCGCCCCCTGGTGGGCTGAGCTGGCCACACACTCACAAAATAAATATTAAAAAAAAAAAAAAACAGACCACACCCTCCTGGAGGCTTTTCCTCTCTGAGCCACACCCTGGGCTACTTCCTCTCATCCTTATTCCTCCAATGACACCACAGCCAGCAGAGGCCCACAGTGCCCACCCTATCAACACCTAGTCCTGACCTCAGGGCGAGTGAAGCCTGCAGGTGGATGTGTGTGGATCTTTCTCAAATGCCACCCTACTTTATACAGAGGACTTGCAAGTTCAGATTTGGTGTCCAAGGGGGTATCCTGGAGCCCCTTCCTTGAGGGGACTACGGGCCAACTATTCATTTCTATGCACTGATGGGCTTTAAAATCAAAGCCCGGCACAGTAGCGTGGGCCCGCAGTAGTGTGGTCCCAGTTATCTGGGAGACTAAAGCAGGGGCTGAGCTGAGGAACACAGCAAGATCCCTCCTTCCCCCAAAACAAGCCCAAGGCAGGGGCAGCTTCTGACTCGAGCCACATACAGCTCAGGCACTCAGCCTGCCTGCCCCAGCCACTGTCGTCACACCGAGGTCTCGGGGTCTGCTGTGCACACTGATCTGAGATGGCTCCGAGGAAGCTCTGGGCGGAAGACACTTGTGGATGGCCTGGCCCCAGCCCGCCCCACTCACTGATCTGCTCCTCAATGGCGTGCACCAGGTGGATGTCATACTGCGTCACCAGTGTGATGGCCTGGCCCTGTCGCCCTGTGGGGAGGACATGGGGTAACAGTGTGGTTATGGGTCCTAGGGCTTGGCAGAGAAGGGGCCTGTGACTGGGCAACCTGTGGTGCACTGGGGTGACAGCTCTGCTGCCAGCCTGGCCTTCCCTGCAGGGCTGTGTGCAAGAGAGGAAGGGGGAGGGGGAGAGAGACACAACTGCTTTCCCTTTTTGGCTCGGCTGCCAGGGAGCCCAGGCTAAGTACTATCGGACAGGAGCTGAGGGGCCTCAGCCTGATCTCTGCATGCCAGCTTCTCTGCTCTCATTTTTAGCACAGTCAACCACAACCTGCCACCCATCAGGTGACAGCCCAAGGCCGGGGTCAGGATGGAAGGGCTAGTGCCCACCTTGGCCTCTGGTGTTCTGGGGACGCTAGGGTGGAACCCAGGGCCTGGCTGTGCTCAGGAAGCTCTTGCCACTGCCACTCTGCTTCTGAAGGGAAGAGGCTGCCCACACCAGCCACCAGCCCACGCTGGTGCCTGGCATCACGGGCCACATACCACCTGAATGTGACTGGACCTGCCGCGATCTCACCTGCGCGGGCCGTGCGGCCGACTCGGTGGATGTAGATCTTGGGGAGCCCGGGGGTGTTGTGGTTGATGACCACCTGCACCGTGGGGATGTCCAGGCCCCTGCAAGCAGAAGCTGCTCAGTGGGAAACTGCCTGTGGTTCCCCTGGGTCGACCTGGCAGTGACACCAGGGCTGCCTGACTGGTGCCCAAGAGCCTGACCCAGAGCCGCTCACCGGGAAGCTACATCCGTTGCGATCAGGATCCGGTAGATGCTGGACTTGAACTTGGCCAGGGCTGCAAAGCGTTCTTTCTGGGTGGCCAGGAGGGCAACAGGGTTAGAGTGGCAGCATCCCCAGGCGTTGGGTGCAGGGGCCCAGGATCACCAGCTGTTCTCCGGGCAGCAGCCTTGTCCCCACTCCTCGCTTCTCCCCATTCCTGGCCAAACAGCTCCGCACCAAGGCCCTCTCTGCCTGGAGCTGCCCGTCTGTGGCCTCAGTTCCTGAACTGTGAGCTAAAATAAACCTCTCTTCCTCTGCGTCAGTGTCGGGTATTTTGTCCCAGGGCTGAGAAAGCAACCACCCAGCCAGGACAGTCGCCGCCCTCCCAGCTTAGGTCTGATGAAGCACAGGCTGGAATCAGCCTGGATGCGAGGAGGAGCCAGGGCAAGAGGGCCGTCCGTGCCCAAAAGCAACACTGGCAAGCAGAGATACCTGCTGGGATCCCTGTACTCCGGGAGGCTGAGGTGGAGGATCATACCCTCCAGCCCAGCCTGAGACCCTGTCTCTAGGAAAAAGTCAAAACCAAAGTAAATAACCCCAGGCAGACGCAGGGGTCTGCCTCTGGGAGTGTCCGAGTGTTCCTCACCTGCTTCATCATGGAGTGCAGCGCCACCGTGGGAAAGTTGAACTTGCGTAGCATCATGCACAGAATCTGGCAGGTCCTGGATGGACAGAGGTGACCACTGACCTGTCCTGCCCCAGAGACACCAAGCAAGGTGGCCTTGTGCAGCTTAGAAATGAGAAGGGATAACGAATGCAGGAGCACATGCCTGTAATCCCAGCACTCCAGGAACTGAGGCAGGAAGTTCTTTGCCAGTTTGAGGGCAGCCTGAACTACACAGTGAGACCCTGCCTCAAAAATCCATACCAAACAACAAGAACCATGAAGAGAGGTGTGGGGCCCCAGAGGTCCGCTGTCCTCTGCCAGTCCCTCCCCAGACCTGCAGCAGTAAGCTCAGTCCTGGCGTGTGGCTCAGGGCACAGCACTTGGCTCTCGCGCACAAGCCCCTGGGTTCCCCCCGCAGAGCTAGTGCTGGGTGGGGTGCGGCC